>NC_081426.1:41109538-41282038 GCF_949786415.1 Peromyscus eremicus
ATGGAAGGAAAATGTCTAAGAATATCTTTGTGATTCGGGAATATTCAAAAGTTCTTTTAGAGTAGTGACAGAAAGTAATAATAACAAAGAAACAAAATGAAAAATTAGACTCCATCTAATATTAACAATAAATTGTTAAATTTTTAATTGAAAAGTCATCTCATTAGGAAAAAAAATAGAAATGTAACAAATTCAGAGAAAAACAGGAATAAGTTGAGTTAGTGACTCCTACCAGGGTATTTACAGGACTTGAATAAGTTGATAATAACAAAGAAACTAATTTAAAATGAGAAAAAGTCTAGAAATTCCAGAAAGAACTCTGTAAGTATAGCCAAAATATACTTGAAAATAAAATTGCTACCAAAGTAATCTAGAAAACGCCCATGGAGAGCAAAATGAAATATCCACCATTAGGCAGTATGTCATACACTGAGAAGGGAATTGATTGTTGGAAAAACTGAAAATGGTACAATAAGTTAGAAGCAAATATAGTCATTTAATTTTGTATATATTTGTCTGCTAAATATGTTCGGGACTACAGAAAGAGATGAAAGGAGGTATCTCTTTCTGAAATTCTGTGAATATTTTATGAATACCTTTCAAAAACTTTCCTCCAGGAGACTTGAATTGGACATGTGGTATTGATTTCTGACATTATATCATTAGCATAAATGAATTGCACAAAATAATGGATTCACTAGAATATTCCCATGCATGAGTCCCTCATCTCTCCATTTTTCTCTTCCTCTGGTTTTTCCTAATTGGCTTCCATTAAAATTTAAAAATTTTCTTATATTATATATGTATATATATATATGAAATAAATAGCATACTTGTACAAGTTTTGATTTTTTCAGTTGAAGTTACACACTCCAACAGCATCCTTTTTCTAGAAAATGAATGATTTCATTTTTTTAAAGAGAGTACTCCATTGTGCTAATGTACTTCAAATTTCTTTATCCCTTTATCCACTGATTGACACCTGTGTGGATTCCAAGACATGGTACTGGAAACTGTGTCACAATAAACATATCTCCATTGTATGTTGACTTTGATTTCTTTAAATATATTTCTGGGAATAATATACATAGATTTTTAGCTTTTTCAGAGCCTTTAATGGTGATTTCTTTAGTTTTCAACAACTTCTTTCCCCTGTACACTGTCAACAATGACCGTTCTTTCTTTTTTTTTTTTTTTTTTTTTGTTTTTTGAGACAGGGTTCCTCTGTGTAGCTTTGCGCCTTTCCTGGAACTCACTTGGTAGCCCAGGCTGGCCTCGAACTCACAGAGATCTGCTTGGCTCTGCCTCCCGAGTGCTGGGATTAAAGGCGTGCACCACCACCGCCCGGCGACCGTTCTTTCTTATTGCTGATAAACATTATCATTGTGGTGAGATAGAACCTCAACTTCACTTTGGTTTGCACTTGTCTGATGACTAAATTTGTTATTGACCATAGATGTCTCACGTGTTTATTGATGATGCACATTTTTTCTTTTAAAAAATGTCTGTTGAACTAATTTGCCCATTTGTTAATTGGATTACACATTCTTTAGTGTTTTTGTTCTGTATTTAGTCTGGATATTAATTCCCTGTAAGATGAATTCTTGTTAAAGAATTTATACCATTTGGGTAAAATGTCTCTTGATTCTATAAATTTTCCCTTTTGCTGCATTAAAGCGTTCATTGGATTAAATTTGTGGATTTTTATTATTTTACTTAAACAAGTGGATGAGCAAATGGAATCTTCAGATAGTCCCATCTATCCATAAATGTTGAAATGTTTCTCCTATTTTCTTAAAAATATAAAAGTTTCAGGTCTTATATTAATGGCCTAGATCCATTTCTCACCTGAATTTTGTACAGGATGAGGGGTAGGGTTCTAGTTTCTGTCTTGTACACAATGATATCCAGTTTTCCAGAAAATGTTTGTTGGGCAGACCATACTTTCTTCAACGCAGATTTTTTGGCACATACTATGTTCATCTAATCTTTTAAAGATTTTGCCAATTATAAAATCATTGTAGATTTCTTATTTATGTGGTACAAGAGTTTGAATATATTCTGACAGGTGCCTCACAATATTCACAATTAGAATGATAATGAAAATGTTTCTGAGGCCAATAAGAAGACTCAGTGGGCAAAGATACCTGCCACCCAGACCAGAGCTCTAAGTTTGATTCCCCAAATCCTCATGGTAAAAGCCAATAGCTGGCTCATCTACGTTGGTCTCTGACTTCCCAAACTCAGCCATGGAATTTGCCACCATAACCAAATAAACAAATAATCATGACTTTAAAAGTTTTCACATCTCTAGGTAAGTTATCATATGCCATAATTGTCTGTTGTTCTCATTATTGGAACATGCTTGACAAACATGCTAATATTGAGTCATGTCGTCAGCCCATGAGCTGTTTGTATCTACCCATTGTGAAGAATTTTGGCTACATTTAATGTGAAAATTCTTTATTATATTCAGATAGATAAAGCATATTAACTTATTAACAATGCTAGCCTTTCAATAGAGGGGGGAAATTATTTCACATTCACATTTATTTCCATGCTGCTTACAATAATGCATGGCATGTGATAAAAACTCAATAGATATTTGTTGACTAGAGAAAAAAGACTGCCAGAATGCAATCTGTGCAATCCTATGAATGTTTATGTGTGTACTATTTATGTCTCCATAAAAATTGACATTTTAAGAGGCTGTATGACTTGCTGAGTATCTATAGTTAATATATAGTGCCAGAAATGGAAGAATGCTTTTCAATAATCTGGGTAGAATTGTTTCAGTGCTTTAAAAATTAACTTCAAAGATTCTGCCAAGCAAGATATGTATACGCATCTTTTAATAATACAGGCTAGATTATAATTTGGGCAAACTAAGGCATATACAAATTATGAATGAATTGTATGTGTGTCCATTACCTACTCAAATGATTTTCACAGCTTGAAGAACCTTCAGTTACAGGCAATCATTCTTTACCTTACATAGGTGGAAAGAACCCTCAGAGAAACATTTTCTTCATGTATTTATTTATCTTACTTTAGTGGAATATAGTGATTCTTTGATAGGATTTTTAAATGCACATTTTTGCATATTTTTCTAAAAGCCAATTACTAGGCCTAACAGTGTTGGGAGTATAAAATCTCAAATAGTTTATTAGAATTTTTGCTTAAATGTAGGTTTGAGTGTATATGTTTCCTGGATAGTTTAGGTAATTTCACGTATTACCTTTGTCTTTGACAATTTCTATTAATGCAGCTGAGTTCTCTGCTGACTGCAGCACTTTTCAAATTAGCTGTCTGCATGCCAGGAAGCCAGTTGTTTTTGCTCCCTTTGTCACTTTCTCGGGGATAGACACTTACTTCAAAGAAGTCAACTTCAGATTCTGCTAGAATCTTACTCTGGCTGATCAGTGAAGATTGTTGGTAGAAAGCCAGGAGAGGAAATGAAGGCTTTCATGTTTCCAAATATAGGAAATACATGTGTCTTGAGTGCCCTGTAATGAACTGCAAATAGCTCTTATAGATGTAAAGGAAAGGAAATTTAGCCATGTGATTTCATTAAAAAAATGAAGTCATAGGAACAGGATGTTTGAGTTTGTGTGTATACAACATGCACATTGTATAAAACTGAAAAAAGTTGGTAACATACAAAATGAGTTCAGAGACACCCAAGTGAATCCAACCCATAGCATTTTGGTAAGCAACATCCAGTTTGTCTATCAAAAACATAGTTTAACTTTTTTACAATTATGTATCTCTGTGTGTAGGCATGTATGTGTACACTGTGTTTCCTGTGAAGGACAAAGGATTGGATTGTCCTAGGTAAGAGCTGGAATTACAGGCAATTGTAAGCTGCTGGATGTGGTTGATAGATCTCAAACTTGGGTCTTCTGCAAAAGATGTACATGCTGTTATCTGCTGAGCAATCTCTCCAGTCAATTTTTTTTTTGTTTTTTTGTTTTTGTTTTTGTTTTTGTTTTTCGAGACAGGGTTTCTCTGTGTAGTTTTGCGCCTTTCCTGGAACTCACTTGGTAGCCCAGGCTGGCCTCGAACTCACAGAGATCCGCCTGGCTCTGCCTCCCGAGTGCTGGGATTAAAGGCGTGCGCCACCACCGCCTGGCTTCCAGTCAATTTATATGTCATTATTATAATGTGTTTGCTTCATTATTATCTTCATTATATTTACTTATCAATAGTTTTAGATGATCATTCAATTCCAATATGATTCGTCAATGATACTAGCTAGACACAGATGTTTTGTCAAATTGGTCATTGACCATTAGAAATTCAATCTCATCTTCCTTACAACACTATTCTGATCTCTGCTTCCATACCAATAGCATTTTAAAATTAATTAATTTAATTATGTATGTTTATTGTGTAGCGAAATAATCTGATGCATATACATGGATTTATGACTACATGAAAGCAGTTACAGTCGCCATTACTTTCAACACTTAAATTTTTATAGCGACAGTACAATTATTTGCTTTTTCTGGGAAGTTTTGGAGTAAGTAGTAACACTTTTCATTAACTTAAATATAAGTAGGATTTCATTACACAAAGCACCAGCATGATACAATTGAATAAACAGGTGACTCTGATTCTGATCCAAATTAATTATGTGAACTGGAATTGATCTGATTCCCTTGGTCTGCTTCTTCTTTTTTTTTTTTTTTCTTTTTTTGTTTTTTTCGAGACAGGGTTTCTCTGTGTAGCTTTGCGCCTCTCCTGGAACTCACTTGGTAGCCCAGGCTGGCCTTGAACTCACAGAGATCCGCCTGGCTCTGCCTCCTGAGTGCTGGGATTAAAGGCATGCGCCACCACCGCCCGGCTTTTTTCTTTAAAGTAGATATTTGGTTGAATAAGTAGAGCTTATTTTCTAACACAAGTATTATCATGTCCCCTTAGATGTTTCTTAAATATCTGACAATCAGAAGCTAGCAAGTGGGCGGTCAAATTAAAGCCCTTGCTATTGATACAAGTATGATCTGTGGGTCTCATGAGGTAAAATGAGAGGCTTCTAACTTCTATTGGAGCTTCATGACACATATGCAGGAGTACACACACACACACACACACACACACACACACACACACACACACAACCTTTAAAGGTTATAAAGACCGAATGCTGTATGATACCTGAGCACAAAGCAGAAAGCATCTTTATTGTTGTTTTCAAGGCCATAAATCCATTTTCACACTGTACACTACTTTCGTTGTTGTTGTTTGGCTTTGAAGGTTCTACCTGAGATACCTCTTCATCTCTAAATGTGTGAAAAATGAAGATTTACAATCACAAGACAAGCATACCATATGATTCTGACCTTTATTGAGTAATCAACTATCAGGACTCCAATTCTCCAGCCAGTGATCCTTCAACAGATAAAACTCAAGAACTTCTATGATTTCTTTCCATAATTTACTCTCTTTTTTAAAAAAAACTATGTCTATATTTTGAGAAATTGTACTTATTTGGCATTGAATTTTTACTCACTAAAATTATGTTCCTTATAGATGTAATCTTTACTTTTATTCATTCACTTTGACCTTAAATGATTAATCAGACACTAGGGCTGGAAAAGTGAGCCATGAAAAGTAGAATCAGGGCATGACTTCACTCAGTGTGATCCCCTGTTATACCATATGTTGGCACATGTATTTGAAGATTGTCTTCAAATAATTCAAACCTGACACTTGTGTGCCATTCTTTTTATGTGGCATACTCAATCTACTGAGACATGGTCTTTCCACACAATCCTTCATATCCCCCAGTCCACATAGGAGGCCAGTATTTAATCTCTTTCATGGTTGCATATTTTTAAATATTACATAGCCATTTTGTTTTCAAGGTTGATTTTGCCAATAGCTGGTCATAATGGCCCCACTTTCTGTCCCTGGTGCAATGCTCTATTGAATTGGCATTGTCAACAATTACATTGCATCACAAAGAACTGGGTAGCAGGAGAACCTTAAAGAGGTTGCTTGTATTACATTTTAGACCATGGTCACCTCTGTGAAAATGCTTCTAACTAAAATTAATACCTCAGAGAGATTCTTTCAGTGTTTTCTTCCCCTAAAAATATTGCTTACTTATTGCATACTACTGGAGAAAAGATAATTACCTGAGTAATGTTCTGAATAGTAGCAAAATTCTTGTTCCATGCTCCTTCCTTTTCTTTATACCTATCGATAGACTTTTAGAATCCAAGTAATGCAGGTGACATGGGGAATGAATCTGTAAGTACACCTTTTCAAGAAAATGACCAGGGAAATAGAGGCCAACTAATTACATCTAGACTAAGCAATTCTGATTTACACAAAGGCTAAATAGACACTTTGAAAGTCTCAAGATTGTTATAATCTTTCTTCATATAAGTAATCAGTATCAATATACTGTGGCTCTCCTTATATAACACATAAATCACCTTGGTTAATTTTGAGCTCAGAGTGTATACTCTCTCAGAGGCAGATAAACAAAACTGTGAAAACATAAGAGCCAAGAAACTAGTTCCACTTTATACCCACAAATCAGGATCTATTAAACCATGGTAACCAACTAGCTATAATATATTTATAAATTTATGCTTTGTTTTATATATGACTTTTACATTTGACTGTCTTTTTTTCTCCTTAAACTTCAATTATATCTTTTCCCGTTATGAATCAAAGCAACAAACTTGTTGTTATATCCCTAATGAAGTTGTAGTAATTAAAAAAGTACATCTATCTTTGCCTGTAACTTCGTTCATACAGAGAAACTTTCTCCAGAGCATGTGGCTGTAGATTAATACTGCTCACTCTCACAGACAAATACTTTCATCTCATGAACAAAATTGTGCACTCCAGTTCATCAGTCTTTCTCCACTGTCTATACAGGAACTAACACTTTTGATTTTTCTTCTACAGTTATAGCCTCTATTCCTACAGAAGTAATGACCGACTTTAACTGCTCTAAGATGTACATTTATTAACTTTTTTATTCATTTTTCATACCAACAACAGATCCTCCCCTTTTCCCTCCTCCCACCTCCCTCAGCCCTTTCCCGCAACTCATCCCTTATTTCCTCCTCCAACAAGGTAAGGCTTGTTCAACTATGTTCATAGCAGCATTATTCGTAATAGCCAGAAACTGGAAACAACCTAGATGCCCCTCAGCTGAACAATGGATAAAGAATATGTGGTACATTTACACATTAGAGTATTACCTAGCAGTAAAAAACAATGGCATCATAAAAGTTGCAGGCAAGTGGATGGGACGAGAAAATATCATCCTGAGTGAGGTAACCCAGAACAGAAGGACAAACATGGTTTGTACTCACTCATAAGTGGTTAATAGATGTAAAGGATAACCAGATTACAACATGCAGCTCCAGAGAAGCTAGCTAACAAGGAAGACCCTAAGTGGGACTCATGGATCACCCTGGGAAGGGGAATAGATGAGAGCTCCATGAGCTTAATTACTTTAGCATCATGTATTTATGCACACAGTCACCTCTCTAGTTTTATATCATCTAGCTACCTATCATCTACCACTAATTTATCATCAACTTAACATGCATCTAGCTATAATGATCTGTCTATCATCTACCTATATATCTACCTATCTATCTATCTATCTATATATATATATATATATCTGTCTATCTATCTATCCTCTATCTATCTATCTTCTATCATCTATCATCTATTTACCTACCTATGTATTATTTCTCAACTATCTATTTAAACATCTGTTACCTACATAGGTAATCTGTGTATGGATCTATGAATTTATCACAAATGTCAATTTTCATATATCTATAGTTAATCTACCTATATTTGTCATCTATTGATCTTCACATCTATAATTTATCAATTTAAAATATACCACCTCTCATACCATGTTTGTCTTTCTGAGTCTGGGTTACCTAACTCATAGGAGGATACTAGATGTGGAACAAAGATGACTGGACTGCTACTCCCATCACCAGGGAGGCTACCTGGAAAACAGGACCCCAAGAAAGACATGGGGATCGCCCAAAGACGGAGAAATGGATGAGATCTACATGAACAGCCTGGACATGAGTGGGGGAAATGAAGGGCGAGGGTCGAGTGAAAGAGAGCTTGGGGGAGCAGGAGATCCCAGCTAGATCAAGAACAGAGAGGGAGAACAAGGAATAGGAGACCATGGTAAATGAAGACCACATGAGAATAGGAAGAAGCAAAGTGCTAGAGAGGCCCACCGAAATCCACAAAGATACCCCCACAATAGACTGCTGGCAAAGGTCAAGAGACAGCCCAAACTGACCTACTCTGGTGATGGGATGGCCAAACACCCTAATTGTTGTGCTAGAAACCCCATCCAACTACTGAGGGATCTGGATGCAGAGATCCATGGCTAGGCCCCGGGTGGAGCTCCGGGGGTCCAATTATCGAGAAAGAGGAGGGTTTATATGAGCGAGAATTGTTGAGACCAAGGTTGGATAAAGCACAGGGTCAAATAGCCAAACGAATGGAAACACATGAACTATGAACCAATGGCTGAGGGGCCCCCAACTGGATCAGGCCCTCTGAATGGGTGAGACAGTTGATTGGCTTGGTCTGTTTGGGAGGCATCCAGGCAGTGGGATCGGGTCCTGTGCTCATTGCATGAGTTGGCTGTTTGAAACTTGGGGCTTATGCAGGGTCGCTTGGCACAGCCTGGGAGGAGGGGACTGGACCTGCCTGGACTGAGTCTACCAGGTTGATCTCAGTCCTCTGGGGAGGCTTTGCCCTGGAGGTGGTAGGAATGGGGGGTGGGCTGGGGGGAAGGTGAGGGGCACGGGAGGAGGGAGAACAAAGGAATCTGTGGCTGATATGTAGAACTGAATTGTATTGTAAAATAAAATAAAATAAAATAAAATTTAAAACAAAAGAAAGAAAAAAAAGATTCAGTACATGCTATAGCTTCCAAACTCCACTGGGATTTCGCAAATGTACCCTGCCAAAGAATATGAAAAAGAAAAATGTGCCTGTATTTTATTCTAAAATAAAATAAAATAAAACAAAAAACAAAAAGCAATATACCACCTCTCTCATTTATTTGTCACTTATTTACCATTTATCATCTATCTCTTTCTATTAACTATCCATGCATCAAGGAACTGATCTAATAATCTATCTTTATTATTATTATTCTTGCTTATACTTTTATTATCTGTCTATACAAAGAGTCTTTTGTGAAATCCAAATTTCTGTTTCTGCTTGCTAAAGTTCATTGTGAATACCAAATAGGTACTGCAATACTTACTGTGGAAATAGTCCCTTAACTTTTCCTTTACATACTGGGTTTGTTTCAGTCCATCGCCAGTTCCGTTATAAACACTTTAACCAAAAACTTAGTTTGTGCTTTCAGACTACTATATTCATTCCATTTAGATTTGAACGAGTCCTCAACACTTCTGTTGATATATTATTTCCTGAACTAAAATCACTGGTTTCCTAGATTATTGGAATCACCCTCACCTGCTGTTCCTTTTTTTGGAACAATATCACGAGACACCCATACAGTTCATACACTCACTGTCTCACATTTTCATTAATCCCCTTCTCAATTGAACAGTGTGTAGTAGCTAATAATCTATCCCATCACTTGTTTATTTTTCTTGTACTCACATGTTAACATGCTCTTTAATTGGCATGTTTCATATTTTTATTTTCCTCCTGCCTCTGCCTCCTTCAGCAAATCCTACCGGCGTGCGCCACCACAACCGGCACATATTTTTATTTTCTATGTGCACATAAGAATGCATGTTGTTAACAAAAATATCTTTGTTCATTTCTTAATTGGCGTAAAGTGGAAATTAAATAAATATGATTTTTTTTTTCTAATCAGAAGAATCTTTGTTATTTCTTGGTAATATTATTCATTGGATTTTACAACGTGGCCCTCTGTTATTCTGGTGTTTGCTTGTTTTTAATTTTTAAAATATCTTTGAGATTATAATCTAATTACACGATTTCTCTCTTTTTCTCCCTCAACGCCCCCCAAATCCTCACCACTCTTTTTCAAATCTATGGCCTCACAGTTTATGATTGCATACATAATTGTATATACATATACATTCCTAACTATGACCTATTTGGTTTATATAATATTATACAACATTGGTCTATATAATATTATTGGTTTGGTCTATATAATACCATTTGTATAATTTAAAATTTTGTTTTTAATTAGCAAATCAGTTACTTTGTCAATATTAGCTTTTCTGTAATTTTACAGAAATTGTTTGCTGTGGGAAAACTAGAAAGAGCACATATTTTAAAAATTAAGAATTTTTTTATGTCTATTTCTCAGGGGAAAAAGTAAAATGATTAAGATTGTTTTGGCCACTAGTCTTACATCTGTTAATTTCAGGAGAATATCTGTTAAGCTTCCTGGCTCCCTTGTCTACAATCTCCCTCTTCCTTCCGGTCCTAATTCAATTTTTCTGACAAGTTGGACATGATTTCTCTTAACACTTACATCCCCCCATCAAGGCAAATGCAGTCTGCTCAAACATATGGTCTCTTCTGGACAATATTTTAACTTTAATTTATTCAGCACACTCCTTTGACTTGACAGTCTCCAGGGACCATGAATGCCTGGGCTGGAGACAGATCAGATGGAGGTCTCTTGGACGTAGGAACTAATATGAGAATTGCTTGTGATTCTCACAGACAGCAACTGTTCTGCACGACTTCTCCTGGGAAGATGGATGTTGCACAAGTATCTGTTCACCCCAGACAGAGAAATGACAACACACCAAAGTGAGAATTTTTTTTTTTCCAAAGACTGCGTTAACAAATCAAATTTACTGGGGCTACTTACAGGAATGTGAGGGAGGGGTAATTTCAGAATCAGGGAGAACTGAAGGCAGCTATCACTAAAATGTCCACTCCACAGTAAATGATATCTCAGGAAAGCTGAAGTCCTGTAGAATGTGAAGGCGCTTCAACAGGTTGCAGAGTCTCTTTCCCCTATCCCCCAACAGTAGTTTCCAGATTGTATAACCTTGCTGTACAAGGACATATTGTCCAAGGAGTTGTCAAGAGACATGTGAAGTGTTTACTCAAGAGTCAAATGAGTATTTCTTCTCCTTTCTGGAGTGAATGCTTCAACTTAGAACTCCCTGAGCATTCAGCAGCCTCCTTCCACATTGAAATGGTTCATCTCTGAGGAAATTGTTGCACAAAAGTGGCATTTATATATACTGAAAGTTCATTACCAACTTTTGTATTACTTAGTGAAACCATAAGGTGCTAATATGACTTCAGAGAGCACACCTCACTGTTATCTGCTTGTCCCAGTATTCTTATTTATGAGAACAAGGAAAACTGGGTTTCTTTTGTGCTTTATTTCTGAGGATTTTTATTCTAGAACATTTCTGTTGTTTACCATAGAAGAAAGAAACCAATAAATGTAAGATATGCAAAGGCTCATGATCTTTATAGGTGACCAGTAGTTATTTTTTTTCAGCCTAAATTGATATTCTCAAAGATAAAGACTCAACAAGTTCATTACTTGCAATTCTATAGAGAAAATAGTAGTTTTTAAAATGTCACCAATATGCACTATACAAACAGGCTTGAATATGTCAAACAGGCAAAGCTATTATGAATTGTGTCTACAGAATCTCTGATTGATCAATGCAATAGACAAATATGAACTAAGATGTTATACTTTTTTTTGAAGATGGCTCTAAATTTATTGAACTATATCATAGTTCTATAATAAACATTTTGTTAGCGAACTTACTTTGCAACAATAAATCACACAGGTTTGCATGTATTGGCATGTTTAATAATGAAAGCACTCTTAATAATTGGCACTTAAATAAATGAAAACAAATTTCTGAATGTTTTGTAGAACTGTCAAAGATATCAGTTCAAAAGCAATGCATCCATTATAATGATAAAGCAAATGTTGATAGTGCTTCTTATAGACAAACACTTCCACAAGTATCACTCATTTCCTCTTTCAATAAATGTGTACAGAATACTTGCTCTACATCAAGTACTGTTCTGGGAACTTGGGATACAATATAAATAAACAAGTGAAAAGTTAAGATTCCTGTGAGTTTGGACCATTATTGTGAACAAGTCTTGTGGTGAACAATCAGCATTTATTGTTGCAAACTAAATAAATTACTGTGTTATTTGTAGCTAAACATTGTATGACTAAAACTCATGCATTAAATTTCTAAATTACAAGGGTGAGAAAAATATCTCAGCATTGAACAGAACTGGCTGAAATCCCCGAGGATCTGAGTTCTGGGTTTGATTTTCAGCACCCACATGGTGGCTGAAAAACTACTATAACTCTGGTTATGGTACACAAATATGCATGCAGGCCATACACCTGTTCATACATAAAATAATAAATAAAATCTTAGTTACATTGTATCATATTATGACCTGGTTTGAAAATAGGATCTTTTCAAAGGTAATATAGATAAAATAAGATGAATATAATATACCACAGTCAATGTGATGTGTAAGTTTCTATATTAGGAAATTGAATATGAACACAGACGTTTACAGAATTTCATGGGAAATTGAAGAGATCGGGATATTTTGAAAAGTCAAATTGTAGTAGATATCAGAAAGTCAGAAAAGCTGTGCAAGAGGTTCAGAAAATTCACCCTCACAGCTCTCAGAAGGAAAGAATCTTTCTAACAACTTGATATTGGATCTCTAGACTACAGAATAAAGATAACTCATTTCTGTTTTAAACCACCAATTTTTAGTACTTTCTCCTGGTACTCAAACAAAATAATTCAAGTAGAAAGATAGCATGGAAAAATGCTTTGGATAGTCAACTATGAGTGATTCTCCACTTTCACAAAGATCCACACCAGTCTTTGCTTCTCTAAATGGGATATTTACCTCTATGTATTAAGTACTTCATGTTGTTTTAATCAGTGCCAGGAGATCAAAGTAAGGTGCTAAAAGTGCTAGGAATAACCAAGAAAATGCCTGACTGTTTCTAATTTACTCTCAGAGCCAGGCAGATCTTTGTGAGTTCGAGGCCAGTCTGGTCTACAGAGCGAGATCCAGGAAAGGCACAAAACTACACAGAGAAACCATGTCTCGAAAAACCAAAAAAAAAAAAATAATAATAATAATAACAATTTTACTCTCTATGAATCAACTGCTATGCTTTAAACTTGGGCCAAGTCTTAGATAGATAGATAGATAGATAGATAGATAGATAGATAGATAGATAGATAGATAGACAGACATTAGATAGTAGATAGAGACAGATTGTAGTTAATACATATCATATATATGATATATAGATACATATATAGACATAGATAGATATAAATGACAGACAAAATGTAGGTGCCCTGGTTTCATTTCTGCTGCTGTGATAAAATATCCTGACAATATTTAACTTAGGGGGTAAAGGGTTTATTTTAGCTAACACAATTTGAGGATCTATTCCATAAGTGTAAGGAAGGCATGGTGGAAGTAGTTTGAAACAGCTATTCATATTACAACCACACTCAAAAGTGAGAGAAACAAATGCATGCATGCACACTTGCTTGCTTGTGCTCAGGTTGATTTGTCCACCCTTGTCCAGTTCAGGATCTAAGCACAGGATAATAACACTCAGCTGGTTATTCCCAGATCCATGAACTTAATTATTATAAACATTTGTAGGCTAACTAAATGTAGACAATCTGTCATTGAGGATCTTTTCTCCATTAGCTTTAGATTATGTCAAGTTGACAAAAAATTAAGCATCTCAATGAGAATATATATATGAATGTATATATATATATATTCAAAAATACATATAATTTGATAGATGATTAAAAATGAGACTAAGAGAGAAGTTTTAGGAAATTAGTTTAAGGCTTTTTCTTCTTAAAATCATTAAAATGAATTGAAGAATAAAACATATGGAGGGACTGACTAATATAGAAATGGTATAGTGCACTAAAAGCCATCCAGAGACTCATTAAAGCCAAATTGAATTTTTCATTGGCATCTTTTTATATTATATATAATTCTAAAATAACATATTCATGGAAAACTCAAAAAACTACCATCAAGAGAATAAACTATATATAAACATTCACCTTAGACAACTTTCATTTTTAATAAAGTTTGTTCTTTCACAATATAATGGCTACATTTGTAAGCAAAATTGCATGTGGACAAAAATCTAATTTTGTGAGAGGATAAATGAAAATTGTGTGGACTATCAAATCCTTAATAATAAATGATGTTGTGCCTTTTATTCTATTTTGTAATAAAATTTAAAAAATAACCTGCTTGAATAAAATTCTTCTAATAAAAATGTTATTTCTTGTCCTCTGACCTTTCTGACTTTGTGTCTATTGCTGTCTTCCATCTGCATAATTTTGACTATATATGATCACAATCTCCAGTGATGGAGCTAAAGCAAAACTGCGTCATGTTTTTAAAATAGAGAAACAACCGAAACATATAGGGATTTTCTCAGAGTGTTGCACTGGAAATGCGTCTGTGAGCTGTCCTTCCCTTGCAGAAAAGCAGTCATCAATTTCATGTTCCTCAGATCCGGGATTCGATGGCAATGCCAGTGTCTGTGGTCTGAGTGATGCAACAATGCTTTCCCGTTAATCAAATGACACTTATCTCATTTGCTTGATGAAAACTTACACAGTAGGAAAACTGCCTCGAAGAGTCTTTGCGGCAGCACTCTGAGAAAGCAATTTTTCTCCGCACAGTCTAAATAGAATTAGAAAGTATTTTGTTTGTGTTTCCTTCAGCTAGCATTGATTTAATGAATTGAAACCTACAAAGGGCAAATGAAAACTGAAACTCTTTCTATTTGAACTTTCTCCATAGTGAATAAAATGTTTTTAATGATAGAAACAATAACATGACATCCTTCTGGCCTCACTACTAATTAGCTGAGTCGTGATAACTATATGGTTAAACTCTATATCTATCTATCTATCTATCTATCTATCTATCTATCTATCTATCTATCTATCTATCTATCTATCTATCTATCATTTATCTATCTATCTATCATCTATCTAATATGTGTGTGCATATGTGTATGTTTGTGTATAGACTCAGTTCATCCTAAGGGTTTAGATAGTGATACTTTTTGTACATCGAAACTTCTCCTGTTTTTAAAATCATTACTATTTTTATTAGTTGGTGTTTGAACAGTAAGGGAACCATCATTTTTTTTATCTCAATGTAGGAGAAGGCATACTTCTCTTAGCACATCTGGTCACATCATAGGTATCACAGAAAGACATCTGGGTAGCAGGTAAGACCCAAACTTCTGCAATTGCACAGACCACGTCTCTCTTGAGGAGGCAATACTGATGCAAATTAAAAAACATCATGTTTGATTTTTTTCATACAGCTGATAAGCACCTGGACCATTATAGTCCCACCTTCACCAGTTTATCATGTTGTCCCTGGGCAGTCATTTATCCTCTTTGAGACTCAATATTTCCATCTGAAAAAAATAGATAAAGTTTTTAAGTATTCTGATTTTTACATTTTTTATATAATATTGCTAACTAATACTACTTAGGTTATGTCTATTGGAGTATGCTTGTACATAAAGAATGTATACACATAAATGTGACATAGCAATTGTGAAAATATCAATTATGCTAATGGATATAATAGCAATGAAACTCTATGTAATGTAAGTACTTGTTCATATTATATAATATATAAACAATTTCTAAATAAGTTCACGAATACCCCCTGTGCTTAACCAGTCACAATTATGAATCTTATGAGTTTGAATGCTAGAGTCTAGAAGCTGATTACTCTAGCTTGTGTCAAGTTGGCATAACACTAGCCAGCACACTCCCCAAAATAACACTTCTATGATATTGTCACTGGGCAAACGTAAGTTCTTACCACATGCAAAGTTTTGACCTGACCACAGATTTCATCATTAGTTACTACCTTCCCAGAGAAATTCAAGTTTGAGAAAGGTATATGAAAATTCTGACACCGATTTTAGTAAATTACAGGAACAAATGTGGAAGCCATTATTCCAGTACCAACTCAGGATAAGTGCATCCAGATAGAACTGGAAACCCCAACCAAAAATCTGCCACATACTTCACTCGATATTCTTCACCTTGTTAATAAAAGTTGAATATCTGAATGCAACTTAATAGTGCAAGGAAATCTGTGTCCTAGAAAAACTTCTTTGGATAAAGTCTTTTGTAGCAATATAGTTTGACCTAAATGGTCACCGGAATGTTAAGACTAAAAATAATATGGTGGTTGAATACTTAGGACAGTCCCTTACTCATGGTAAAAATCTAATTGATTATGTTTTTTAATAAACCAAATACACTTCAGAAGCTAGAAAGGTGTGGTTTCCAGCTCTACCGAGTTCTGCCCTATTTAGCTAGAATGAACTGAAAGAAAGTAGAATTTAGTGGTTGAACAATTTTCTCTGTAGTACTTCCTCAGGGACCCTATGTTCCTTTTCTTTTCCCCTCTGCTTGTTCTTCTAACTCTATGAATCCTCATTTACAACTCTCATTTGATTATATATATATATATATATATATCACATATAAATATGTGTTACACATATATATGTAATGAATATCCCTTTATTCATCACTTTAGCAGTAAGATGATACAAGAAGCGCTCAAACAGTAGGGTTATTTTTGTTAAACAGTCTATGACACTGACTTGAAATTTCCATTCTGCTATGTTGAGGTTATTATTTTTATTTACTTTCAGATTGGAACGAATCAAGGTTCCATTTTCAGTACTTCTAAGGCTTGGATACTCTGATGAAGAAAGCGTAATTTCACCATTACTTATATTATGTATTTGAGGTTCTGTAATACCATGAAATAATACCCCAAGTGAAGCAGGATTCAGATCCACGAGGAGGTCTTTATGTAACCTTATGCTGATTTAGGTGACATTTGTATTGGTATACGTGTCTCCCTGGTAATGAGAATGAAACTATCATTCTTTTAGGGGATGGTTTATAGTACTTCTCAAGTAAATATCAATTGATGAGCATTCTTACTACCTAGGCATTTTTGACATGATTTGGAGTGTCATCTCACTCCAAGCTACATGACAGTTCTGAGTGTGTGTTTGAAGACAAGATGTGGAAAACATCCATGTTTTCAGATGTTCATCTTACTGCACAGCAAATTCACTGTCTTTTTCTCTGTAATTTGTACAGTTAACAATCATGTGGAAAAAGCTCAGTAAATATGTGTTGAATAAATTGTTTGAATAGACTTCTCTATAAATGGCGAAAGAAACGTTTGATACTACGGTGTCATGTGTCTGTGCCTTGCAAATAATTTTTATTCCTTTATGTAATTGAGATTATTTATTGGCACTGTTCTACAAAACAGTCTGCAGAATCTTGTATTGTTTTCTATTTTCTTAATAGAATTTGTTCTTTAACAATCTTCCATGTATACATCATGATTTATAATTATTCTCACCACTCATCTTCTTTTATCTCCCTACTACCTTTGTCTATTCTTCATCCTTAATAGCAGTCTCTTTTCCATGTTCATATACTTTTGTTTTTATTTTATGACCCACTGAGTTTAACCTGGTCTATCTTCAAAATCATGGGTGTCAGTTGGGAAGCATGGATCTGGGAGAGGCTCATGCAGCCATACCATTTCCTAGGTAGCTAGTGACTAGTGGAGGATGCTGAGAGAGGCAGTCATTATCTGCAGTTGTGCATCTATAGACATTTTCGGTGTCTCCATTGTGCTTTTAGAATTTTATAGTTTATTAAGGTGAAAAAGACTATCACAATTAGTTGAATTCTAACTATCTTAGTTAATTTTCATTCACTGTGATAAAATATTGTGATAGAAATAACCTAAGAAATAAAGGATTTATTTATCTCACAGTTCCATGTTGTAGTCCATCAGTCCCTCGTGGCTGGGAAGTCACAGCAGAAGTAGATTGGGAGGACTGGTTGTAGTTCAGCTGTAGTCAGGAGAACAATAAATGGTGTTCAGCTTCCTTTCTCTAATTACGTAATCCTAGATCACCTGCACAGAGAATGATGTCACTTGTAGTGGCCAAATCTTCCCATCTCATTGACTATAACCGTGATGATCCTACATGGACCCGCTACATGCTAACCAAATCTAGACAATTTGTCACTTAGAATTTCTTCCCAGAGGATTCTAGACTGTGTAAAATTGGCATTTAAATATAGCTAGCACACTTATATTAAATTATACCCTTTTTTCTTTCAATAATCTTTTTGTAATGATAATATCTATGGAGCACCTTTTATAATATAGCAGTTGTATCCTTTTATGTGATAAAATGTAAGTAAATATATCATCTGTATAATAATAGGAATTTATTATTTGAAAAAATTCTGCAATTTGGGGTAAGTTTATTACTTAACTGACAGGTGACATTGGGAATTTTGTTCATGTACAACAGGATACTTTGAAGTATATATGCATTACCCCTCACAGGTTATTTTAGTGATGATGATATGTAACAGTCTCTCTCTCTGTCTCTGTCTCTGTCTCTGTCTCTGTCTCTCTCTCTCTCTCTCTCTCTCTCTCTCTCTCTCTCTTTTAGGAAAACAAACTAAAATCACTTTGCTATCCAAGAGGTCTCTCAAACTTTACTCCTTATGACCCTCTATGCAGTGACTCCTCCAAGCATATTCTCCCCTTCCCAATTATTCCTCCTTATTCCACCCTCTGATAAACAAGATCCTCTTCTCACTGTTTAGGACATCAAAGTTTACAGATTCCACACAGGAGTGAGGTCATGCAGGGTTTGGCTGCCTTTGCCTGGCTGAGTTGATTTAGTGTTATTTTCTCCAGGTTTACACTTAGTGTGGCAATGACAGGATCTCAGCAGGTGAACCAAGTGGATGAGAAGGTAGAGAAACATAAACACATGGAGACAATACTAGATCTATATCTGTCTCTCATCTCTGGATGATATCTGCAGGGGTGTTTAGGCATATTTTGCAGTAGAACAGACAACCTATCGGTCCCTGTATTTAAAGAGGTTGAAGAGATAGGCCGTTCTTGGGAGTGTCTATGAACCTGAGGGTTACTCCCATATACATATTCCATGATAGAAGTAGGATTATAGCATAGCACAATATTTTTGCTAAAAAAAATAGATTACTAACAGCATTTTCTTAAAAGTGAATAGATATATTTATTATCAAGATATTTAAGGCAACAATAAACAAAATTTTATGTAACATGTCCTGAGGGTGGAAATATATCATACTTCATTACAGGCCCAGCATGTCTATAGTAGCCATTGAAAGTGTTGTGTCAGCTTAAAAAGAGCATGAACTCAACAGGCTTGAGGGGTACAATCAATTGCCAGTGTGTACTGAGCACTCAACTGAGGTGTGCATGCAGCTACACTGCACATTAATGTGGTCATAGGTTGAAAAGCAGTCAGTGTGTGTGTGTGTGTGTGTGTGTGTGTGTGTGTGTGTGTGTGTGTACTAGAAGTAGCAGTAATAGTTGTAGGGCATTCTATATCTCAGTTAGTAAAAATTAAAAAAAATTAAAAATCTTCTGAGGGCTTAATCTTTGGTTGTTTTACATAATCTATAGCAGAATATGGCAAAATTATTCCTTCCATTGGTGTGCATGTGCAACTAAAATGTCTAGGTCATACAATTAAGTGTATATTTATATAATTGCCAAGGATGTGACTATATAGTCTGGATGCAGTCAAGTGTATATCATGTTATAAAGTTGAATTTCTTAAGCAAAATAAAAATTGTGTTAAATTTGTAAGGCATAAGATTGCTTTTATTTTATAGCTAAGGATAAGAGGATCCTGAAAGTTAAGTAACTTTCACAGATTATGTATCTAGAAAATGGTGAAGTTTCCACTTAAACCTTGTCAACAAAAGGGGGGTATTTGATATTTCAGTGGGTTATTGTGGCATTTTTTTTTCCTTTCAACATTTTGAGTATCATTGTTGCCATTTGCCTATTTAAGATGATTATACTTTTTCATTTTCATCTTTTTTGTTCATCTTTTTTGTATTTAAAAGAGAGAAAGAGAGAGAGAGAGAGAGAGAGAGAGAGAAGAGAGAGAAAGAGAGAGAGAGAGAGAGAGAGAAAGAGAGAAAGAGAGAAAGAAAGAGAGAGAGTGTGTGAAGGTATAACATATGTATTTAGGTGTCTCTGAAAGCTACAAAAGGACATTGAATCCCCTGGAACTGGATTTACAGGCAGTTATGTATCACCAAACATGGATGCTAGCAGCAAAACTTAAGTCCTCCAGAAATTTAGCTTGTGCTCTAACCTAGGAGGCATCTCTCTAGTTCCTCTTTGCCTTTGTCTGAGAGGTCTGTGTATCTGACAGATCTGTACAGATGGGTTTTCCCTACAAAAAGAAAAATAATTTCCAATAATTCTGTAAAACGACAAGAATATACCAACTGGATTTTACCACTCTTTGGTTTGTATCTTATTTTCTTTTCTAAAGTAACTAAAGACACTGCAGAAATGCAAATAAATTGTATTAATACGCATTCCTCTTAGCTCACCAGAAATTCAAACTTATATTCTGAAATTCCATATCATTTACACATCTTTGAAAGGCAATACCTTCTTAAATTCCTCCTGCAACTTCTTTAGCAAATTAGCAAACTGCAATGCCTTATAACACTGAACACTATGAAATCATTCTATGATCTATCACTTGAGCATTACTTTTTAACAACACATTCATGATGATTATAAAAGCCAAAATAATTGATTTATTCCATTAAGGTTGAAACTTGACATAAAGAAATAACTCTGTATAAGCTACAGTGGATGTTGCTTTCTCTTGCTATTCATATTCTGTGATCTCTGCAATGCAACTTCTGCAAAAGCTCTGGTGACTTAAATTTTACAACTACATTGTTCACCCTTGTTATAACTTAAATTTTTCATAAATAACAGAGCATGTAAAAGCTACTGATAGTTCTGTAAAATACACTAAGAAATCAATACGTGGAAAAGAAGTTAAATAAGATAAAATTCCAGAAAGGAAGTTAAATAAGATAAAATGTCCAAAACATATCACAAGCAATGCCCAACCTCCATAACATGGCATACCTTTAAGAGCAAGTATTATGGGGAAAGCTAGAGGTCATTCTTAGGAAATATAAAAAAACTGATAAAGTTATTACACTTTTAATTTTGCTAAATTGATTGCCCTCCTGTGCAAGGATAATGATTGCTGACTGTAGAAGATGCTGGCCATAAGCTCAATGCTACAGAAATGTGTTGCTCACCCAAGTGACAATCCTTACCAAAGCATAAAGCACTCCAATGCTTTCAATTGAGACCATATATGCATATATATTCTTGAAAATATTCATTGAGTTTAAGAATAATGTCTGCATGAAAATAAATATGATGTGTGTAGAATCCTATGTCTTAAGTGATATCCTTCCTTATTTATGTTTATTCAATGAGAAATGCAGTCTTCAATCTTTTTATTTACTGCCATTTCATGAATTTAGAATTAAGGTAGGCTTCTCCATCTTATTCCTGTAAAATCCAAGTTTAAAAATGTCAAATACCAGTTTTCTCAAGTACAGAACTTTCTAGAGCTGGCAGAGGATTAAATGAGCTCATGTGTGTTAAGAATTTAATATAGTGCAAGCTCAAGCTTTGGCACATGTCATCAAAATAATACCACACACTACTCCAGCACCACTGCATGCCAGGCTTTTCTCTAAATTACTTAATTCTGCCCTAAAAATACTTTTTTGACACAGTTGTGACATTATCAAGTGAGAACATGGAGAACTGACAGGTGAAGCAGATGTTTGTAGTTCTAGTAACTACCAAGTGACTATATTTGGATTTTAATCTGAACATCCTGATGTGGAGCCCCATGTGCTCTCAGGAATGCTTACACAGATAGCCCCCTTGTGCTAAAGTTTTGGAAGCAGAATGAAGATCATAAAAGTTCAATCATTATATATTAGCTGTCCTGGACATCAGAAAATGAGACTCAATGGTATATACAGTCATTATGCTGATAGATGAGTGTGGGTGAATATTTCAGTGGTGTGAGTTTGGGATGCTTAAACAATAATTAATACTTTTGTAAGTTCTCATTAATGGTCAATAAAAAGAATTGAAAAGCCAAGGGTAAAAAGCAGATGAAGTCTTGAGTGAATACGCATTGTTGACATGAGCAGTGGTATGTCAAGGATGTCAGTGTCTCAGACTAATGAGAATGGCAAAGCCTTCCCCAGTTCAGTATAAGTGGAATGTCAAGGCATTCTCATGACACAACTGTGGATGATGACAAACAGTTGACCTGTAGCTGAAAGTTGTATGTGCAAAAAGTATCCACTGAGGTGTTTGCCTCCCAGATGACTGTGATCGTTGTACACGTTTGTTTCGAGAAACCCTCAGAGACCACCAAGGAGCTAGTTTCCAATGCAAGCACATAAGGGTCCTTTTATTCAGGTTCAACCTGGGCCACCGCCTAGCAGATGGAAGGAAATGTGGAGGTGGTCACTAGCCCAGGTGTAGGGAGTTTTTATAGGGAACAACCACAAGCTGGGAATTGGCAACTTGGGATTAGATAGAAATATAGGGCAAGGTGACATTTTTTGAAACTATTGGTCTAGACTTTGGGCTGGAAATTACATTTGAAACCATTGGGTTAGACTTTTGGCGGGGAACCACAACCCACCACAACCCACTGAACAGGATTATCTGGACTGCTCAGCAGGATTATCTAGATATCTTCAATGGCCATAAACCAAAGACAGGATGTCTGCAGGAGGATACTGCTTTGTATCTGTTTGAGTTGTCATGGCACATTCCTGAGGTCCTTCCTAGAACAGAGTACAGCAGGTGGCCCAAGATGTTGGCCCTTTCCTTAAGATGGGGCCTGTACAAATGGATGGAACTAGAAAATATCATCCCGAGTGAGGTAACCCAGACTCAGAAGGACAAACATAGTATGTACTCACTCATAAGTGGATACTAGATGTGAGGGAAGGAATGGCAAGACTGCAACCCACAGCTTCAGAGAGGCTAGCTAGCAGGGAAAGACTCTAGAAGGGACCCATGGATGGCCCATCGAACAAGAAATGGAGGAGATCTACATGAGCTGACTGGAAGTGGGGGGGGTGGAGGGTGAGGAGTAGGGCATGGTAACATAAGGAAATGAGAGGGTCGAGCTGGAACAAGGACAGAGTGGGAGGGCAGGGAGGGAGATACCATGATAGATGAGGACATCATGGGAATAGGAAGAGGTGGGGTGATGGGGAGGCTCTCAGGAATCCACAAGGATGACCCCACCTTGGTGTGCTGGCAGTGGTCTAGAGGGTGCCTGGACTGGCCTGCTCTGGTGGGTCAGTCTAGTGAATACCCTAACCGTCATCATAGAGCCTTGTCCAGTGACTGATGGAGACAGATGCAGATATCCACGGCCAGGCGCCAGGTTGCTGCCCTATCTCCATCCAAGTATATGGTCTGTGGATCCTAGGGTTAAAACACTTGTGCCTATCACTCCCTGTCAGGGATCCAGGACCCAGTTGCATGGGCTGTGTTACCTGAGATGATGAACACATTCTGAGAAGCAAGAGGAAAGTTCAAAAGGAGAAAAGTACCCAATAGTGGTAATGTTTCTGGGAGAAAGCAGGCAGCAAGCAGAAGGTAAAGAATAGCATGGTCCTAAGAGAGTGCTAAGAAAGCTTTGAAAAAAAAATAATATTGTGAGCAAATTATGCTCTCAAACTGTCAGGGATTGTCACGGAAATTATTTTTTCTTGATAGAAAATGTTGAAACATCTGAGAGCTGGCACAGAGCCAAACACATGTGAACAGCCCATGCCATTGGTAATAGTAGGGTCCTAGTTCCTACCTGAAGTAGAGCTGACCAGAAAAATAAAATCCTTGAAGAACTTTGCACTTTAAACAGCATTTGGAGGTTTAGATTCAGTGAACTCACTGAACCACCTGTGTTCTTATGTTATTTAAACAGAAATGCTCCTTCCAAACTCTAATTAAAGCCTGCTGTTTAGACCGGTCTCTCGTGTGGTGGGGGCAGCCATAAAATATTTGATCCTTTAATGCTTTGGTGAGCTACCACTGCTGTTCAGAGAGAGTAGGGTAATATGGAGAAAAACTGCTTAATTTTTTTTTCTGCATGGTGGGAGGTATTTGAAATGATAAACCTACTGCTCTTGAAAGTCATCAACCATGGAATAGAGATACAGTTGTGATTTAATAGGATCTTAACAGTCATCAAGTATTGTGATATTAATCTTTCCTAGGACTCCTCCCTTATTTTTCTTGGTATATGACATAATGGGCAGGTGTTTCTCACTATATGCTTTTCCTGATTTTCATAGATATAACAATCTAGTGTCATGTCTCTTCAACCTCCTTTTAGACCTGAGCTCATCATATGACTAGATTTTGCCTAATAGAACATCAAGGGAATTGATACGTTCAGCTTCTAAGACCCAGCTACGTGAATGTTATCCTCAGTGATCAGTTCATTTTCTCCTAGTCTATTGTTAGGATGACCAATGCAATGATGACGAAATTTATTATAGGAAAACTGAAGAATAAAATGATTTCTAGATACTCAACAAAGGGTAATGGTTATGTGTAACAGAAGTATGTGTCTGTCTTCTTGAAGCCACTTTGAGTCTCTTTATTCAGTGTAGATACCTATTTCCTAGTAGAAAGCCAATCCCAATGCACAGACAGTGGACAGTCAAGTAAGTAGCTGAGGAAACTCTCTGCCAAATTACCATACCAATTTAAACTTTAATGTATGCTGTGATTTTTACCCAATAAACATCAGTTCACTATAAGGCCAGAAGAACAGAAGAAAGCCCATTCTGAAGTAGTAACCTCACAGACAGTTCTAGAATTTGGGCCTTATTCCTAGGGGAGTTTGCACTTTGTGTACTAACTGCCTGATAAGCCCTTTCCCTCTATTTTGTACATTCAGTTTTATCTCAGAACTCTCACCATTTCCTTTAGGTCTATGTACAAACATCACATAATGAAAGAGGAAGCCCTGACATTATGTAAACTCTTCACAATGTTCTTAATCATTTACCAACCCTCCCCCCCACACACACACACACACTTTACACACACAAATCCCCAGGCAAGTACGTACTTCATCGTTTTCTTTGGAATGAAACAAATGCCCAGAGAGAAGTAAGCCTTTGATAAGGTATTGCTGGCTCGCTGAATAAGCCAGTGAATCCATGCAGAGGGGATGTGACTCATTGTACTGAAGGTATTAGAGTGGTAAGAGAGGAAAGCTCAAGAGATATGTGGTAAGATTATCCATGAGGAAATTTGTGTTTCAGGGTTTTGGGAGAGACCAAAGTGCCTTATGATCAAATACAACAGAGGAATAGGGTGAGAGAGCTGAGTGTTTAGTCCCACAGGCATGTAGTAAACTATTACATTCATTTAAGGGGGAGATTTTGGGACATATGTACAAGGCTGTGCTTCAGGAATAATACTGACTGATTTTCAGGCTGTTGTTTATTTCATCTGTTCCGCTCAGTGACATAACAGATTTGAAATCTGGTGTCCATTCCAGTGCCTTGGTCTGTTCAGACTACCATGATATGTTATCACAGACTAGGCAGTAAATGAGAGCATTTCATTCCTCAGAGATGTGGGGACTAGAAGTCTGAGATCTGTCCTCATGTGAGGATTTTTGGGGGTGGAGACACATCTCTCCTCTATCAGTCACAGGAGTTCTCCTAGACATTTAGGGCTTGGTCTCAGGATGAACTGGGACTCATGGTTTTATCTCATAGTCAGCATTAGCCAGAATGAAGTAGAGTTATAGTTTTAAAAAAAATGTTAAGCACAAAGATGACCAGAAAGAAGCACTGAGAAAGAAAGACAAAAGACCATCTAAGAGTGAGGATATGAGCTTCAGTTAGAATAGTCACATGTCATTGTCCTTACATTAGGCAAATTTAAGGTTTTGAAGTTATTCTCTTTAAATGGTTAGTAAGAAAGCTAGGAGTAATAAAATAGTGGTTACAGAGGAGTACTTGACAAGATTATAATTGGTAAGATAAAATTCTCATTCACAAGTATGAAGCAAGAAGGTAGGATATCTTTACTCTAAACAAAATTGACAGTGTTGCTTCAGGTCCCAATGAATATCTGGGGAAATAAACGAGTCTCTACCCAAGGCCTTAAGTTTGAGTCACTGCCACTCTATCATAAAATATCTGTATGAGAAAGGAATATTAACCTTATGTTGGTATCCTTTACAGAAGAGGTTGTTATTTTTTGGGGGAGTATTTCTTCTCAGGGAGTAAGGTGATTCCGTTAAATTCTAGGGTGAGAGGTCCCCTTCCCTTCCCGCATCTCCACAACTGCCATGTCTTATCTCTCACACAGGTACACTTTCCTCCAGGTTACAGTAGACATCTTTGTTGTGATTTGATTGAGACGTGTCTTCCTGTAGGTGCACACATCTGAATACTTACTTGGTCTCCAGTTGTTGACAATGTTTAGGGAGGTTATGACATCTTTAGAAGGTGACCCCTTACTTGAGGAAGCTGCTTTCCAGAATTAGTACTCTCCCAATGGGCTCTGGAGTCCCTGTTTCACTGTTAGCTTTCAACTACCCGAGGAAGATGGCAGAAATAATAATAATCCCTGTTACACAATGTATTTTAAAATCTTAGACATTTCATAGGTTGATCACTGTCATCTAGATATACTTCTGTATTTTCTACCCCCATGATATTTTAGTTTAATAAACTTTGTTATGGATAGGGCTGTTTTATATAAAATAAATATTGAAACATGTATTAATGTTCCACCCTGTAAACATCCCCCCCCCCCCAGGAGAAATTGCTACCTCAGGAATGACGCTCAGCATTTCCAACTGCTTGAAAACAAATTTACATCCCTTTATCTTCTTATTTCCCTGGTAACAGTTTCAAGCTTGCATTGCTTAAAACCCAAAGAAGAGAGAATGTTTGGAGACACAGTGGCTTTCTTTGTGCAGACAGATGCTTGGAAGAAAACATTCGAATTGTTGACCTTCTTTGCTGTCATATCTCCAAATAAAGTAGACAACAACATAATTTTTTTATGTTTTTCTATTTTCCATTAAAGTGATAGATCTTATTATATCATATTTCTGCTGCAAATTAGCTTAATAGCCGTTACCACACTCTATCACTAGTGTGGCCCAGCTGCTTTTGTTTTTATTGCCCTATTCTAGTGCCTCAGGGTAATTACCTTTGAGACCTCAAATGCATTCTGCTATGTAAAACCCATTATTTCATGTTTTGAAGTGTGTATCCTCAGAGTTTGTGTTACTTTCTCATATTTATTCATCCACAATGACCATATCATAGTCAGTTTTAGGTGTTCCCATACAGGCCTCATGGAACACATCCAAACGCCGCCCCCCCCCCGCCCCCGCCCCCAATGAACTCCGCATCTTTTTAAGCCTGAGAGGAATTTAGCACTCTGGCAGGAGTTTGTGGCTGTGTGGGAGCTATGAGTGATGACTCCAGCTCCTGCCTTTGCATTCATTAACTGCTGGTCACCTCGAAATAATTGGCTGGGAATATTGGTTAACACGTCAAGTGAAAATGTATGTGGCGGTGCCTGTCTCCATCGTCCCAGGAGAACATCTGTCCACTTCTCAAATCCGCTGAACAATTTGGCTCTCGTCTGTGTGACTGGCAGCCTGTCCCGTTGAGGCCCTTTGCCACAAAGCAAAGTGTGGGGAAGTCTGGGTTTGAGTTGTGTTGGCAGGTTTTGTTGAAACACTTGGAGAGTAATTTTACAAAATTTGCCTGCCGGTGATATTAGCCCTTTATTTTTTTGAAAGTCAGTGGGTGGAGCAGAACCGCAGGACTCTGTGCATAGTCGTGCTTTTCAAAGTAGTTCTCTGTGTTTATTGAATTTAGTTTTGTGAATGTGTGCTAAATTTCTGCAAATCATATTCTTGGTCCATTCTGTAGATTAAAATGCACTCTTTTGCAGAGGGACAGCAGAAGTAGTTTTTTTTTTTTTCTTTTAAAAGATTTGAGCTCCTATAGCCCAGCCTACAGACTCTTCTAAGATAAAACGATCATTATTGTTTCTATAAGCAAGAAAAAGGACAGTGAGAAAGAAAGAACGAAAGAAAGAAAGAGAGAGAGAGAGAGAGAGAGAGAGAGAGAGAGAGAGAAAGAAAGAAAGAAAGAAAGAAAGAAAGAAAGAAAGAAAGAAAGGAAGGAAGAAAGAGAGAGAAAAGCCCACCAAAATATCAAACTATTGAAACAACACTGTAGCATCATTAAAAAAAAAACTCTATTAATAAAGGGACAGTTGTCAGACCAGACAACTTTGATAAAACATAATCTTTTCAGCTTTGCAGCCGAAAGTCTAGTGTTTGTTGCTGCTCTTTTCTTTGCCTAGAACAAACTGTGCATGAACATGCAACAATAATAACTCTGAGAATGGTTACTCTCCTCTAAGACAATCATGCTGCCCAGAGTTATCTATATTGTTGGAATTGATATAAGGAATTATGGATAGTTTAGATGCATTTCCTATTTCAAACAGAAGCTTTTATATTACTCATTATCTGACTATGTGCTCCCTTTTATATTTGTGTGTGCGTGTGTGTGTGTGTGTGTGTGTGTGTGCGTGTGTGTGTGTGTGTGTGTGTGTGTGTGTGTGTGTGTGTGTGTTGTCTCACATTGCTGGCCTAGACTTATTATGCATCCCAGATTGATCTCAATTTTACAATGATCCTCCAGTTTCAGCCTCATAAGTGCTGGAGTTTACAGGTATAAACCACCCTGCCTAGCTCTTGATTCACATGTATTTCCTAAATTACATAATTCATAAGATATTCATTTACTTTAATTTCTTCCAGTCTCCCTCTTACTATGTGTCCTATCCCAACACATTCCTAGAATTGCTGCTTATAGTGATGAAATATGCAGAATAATTAAGATAAAAGATGCAGTTTGAGAGGAGACAAAGAGGGAGTGGAATGAGGAAGGGAGGGAGAAATTATGCAATTATATGTTAATATTGCAATCAAATCAAATCAGAAGATAAAAATGTGCTGACAATCTAGATAGTCTCAACAATTTTGACTTTACTCATGTCCTCATAGTCTCCATCTTCATCATTTGTATCTTTACTTCCTCCCTTCCTTCCCTCCTCCTTTCCCTCCATTCTCTTTCTTTCCTTTTCCCTCTCTCTGCCTCTTTCTCTCTCTGTTTCTGTTTCTCTTTCTCTGTCTCTGTCTCTCTGTCTCTCTGTCTCTCTGTCTCTCTCTGTCTTGTTATTATCTGTCTCCAGTTTCTCATTGGTGTAGCCTTCACTATATTCTGTTGAGTGCTCATCCCTCCCCCTCTTTTAATTTCTCTCTTTCTAGTCTTTTTTAGCATCTCCCATGGGGTCCAGTCTTCATTAGCTTCTATACCATAGGACATAGTCTATTTCTAACTCTCTGATGATTGTTTACTCCTAACTCAGCAAATTCCATCTAAACCCAGCAAATTCCATCTAAACCCATCCACCTAATGCACAGAAGTGCTTCCATGTCTAATTTTTATCTATGTGAATGCTACTAGCTTTTTATTCCCTAAAGGTTGAATGCAGATAATTGTCAACATCTTTTCCCATTTCTGTCCTTCCTCTATCTTGGTGAGTGAGGGCTATTATACCTGCCATGGGGATGCTTAAATATTTAAAATGACTTATGTTTCTTTCCAAATTAATTCCTAGGGTGTAGCAGTACATTTGTGTGATCACAACTTCAGAGCTCCTCTCACACGTGTGTCATGCAGTCACATTTGTGCTAAAGCAGAGTATTCACCAAACCATAGAAGTACACATTGTGTTGCATTCTCCTCAGCAATGCAATAAGCCCAGTTAGTTAGCTGTCCTCCTATACTGCCTCTCACATGCTACCCATTGTGTAAAGGACCAACCTTGGTACTAAAGCTTTTATGAAGCTTTTAAATCTCCACAGATTAATAATAGTAGCCAGTCTTCCCTTGAAATGATGTGAGATTCAAGTCTTTACATTATGAGCATCACATTTTTCAGTTATTTATATGATTTTCTTGTTTTGCCAACTGAAATTGTATGCATCAAATTTGACACCTCAAAGTGTTTTTGCCTGTATTAACTGCACAGCCCAATTCCCACTTGCTGAGTCATTCTTAAATGAAAAGAAGAAAAGTATTTGACAGAAATGAATTAGTAATTACATTTTTATAACATTAAGTTGAATTATATATCAAGTAATATATAAATAATTTTTACTTAACTCTTTGTGTCACTACCTAGTATTCAAAACAAAGGCCTTCTATATTCTAAGCAGGCTAACACTAAATGATAACCACAGCCTAATTTTAGTATTTCAAAAAAACATTTGATGCATTTGAACTTAGAAAAATACATCAATTTCATGTGACATGGAACAACTGCTTTTAGATATGAGCTATTTAACATAGCTACTTAATTACTTTACATTTTCTGGTTAAATAAATTGCAAATCATCAACTTTTCATACAGAGGACTTATGGGGAGACAGAAGTAATTAGTAGTTAGGATAATCTAAACAATAGTGACCTCAAGTCTCATAAAAATGGTTTAACAAACTCTTGCTCCAAGATGTCTATTATTTCCATGTCTGAAGACAAGATAGTGTGTTTGACTCAATGAAGTTTTAGATTTCTTCAGTATGGTTGGCCAAATTATATTATCTTCATTTAAATTACATAGATTTCTTGCAGTAGGAATTTAAATTACTTTAAAAATAAAAATGATTAGAAAAGAACAGTTTGTAACTGGAGTATTCCTGTGTCTACCCAGCTCCTGTAGCCTCTCAGGCCCAATTAAACACACAGAGACTTACATTACTTATAAACTGTATGGCAGTGGCAGGCTTCTTGCTATCTGTTCTTATATCTTAAATTAACCCATTTCTATTAATCTATAAGTTGCCACGTGGCTCGTGGCTTACCGGTATCTTACGTCATGCTTCTCCTCATGGTGGCTGGCAGCGTCTCCTCTCTCAGCCTTCTTCCACCCAGCATTTTTCTCTCTCCTTGTCCTGCCTACACTACCTTCCTGCCTGGCTACTGGCCAATCAGCGTTTTATTTATCAATCAATCTTAGCAACATATATTCACAGCATACAGGACATCTCACAGCAACAGTTGGAGACATATAACCAAAGTAACATATGGTTACATTAGTGTTTCAGGTTGTTTTTGTTGACATACCTCGGAGACAAAGTCTGAGATACGTTACTTAAATTTTCATATATATATATATATATATATATATATATATATATATATATATATACATATTGCAGAGTATATTGAATGATGATTGATTTCACATGAAGGAATGGGGTTTTTTTAGAAGATTGAAATGCCATAATTCTGATTATAACTAAACTAAAAGGCTAACATTTGTTCAAGGATGTGGCCTAATACAAGAGATGAACCTGCATATAGATTAGTCAAGTTGAGAGTGATATATGTCAACACTTCCTGCTGTTGTTTTTCCAAACCCAACAAGAAGAAACTAAGACAATTTTGTGACTTCTTCAGATTGTTTACACCTCCAGAGAATAGGTGAGACTGGTGCTTCTGAATTATAAATTCAAGATTGTGACTATAAGGTAAAAAACAGAAATATCTTTAGAAAATGTGCATGTGTTAGATTTCCATTTCTGCTGCAACGTATTACCTCAAATTTAACAAAACTAATGTCTAAAGGTTTTATAGATTAGAAATCTGATTCTTGTCTCAGTAAAATAAAATCAAGGTGTCATCTGGCACCAGTGCTTTTTGGATGCTCCAGAGAAGTATCCAATTCCATATATTTTCTGACTTCAGAACTGGCTACAGATCACATCCATCATTCTGACCCTCCCTGCCATCATATCTCCTCCTCTGATTCTCTTCTGCCCCTCTCTCCTATGTTTAAAGCGCTGCAGATTATATTGAGTGGACCACTATAATTTGGGAAAATCTCCCAGTTTTAAGGTCCCTTGATAAGTAACCTTGTCATAAGGTCCAGAAATTTGAACTTGTGTATTTTTAGGAACTATTAATCTGTCTATTGCTTAACAATTTATGCATAAACTAAATACAAAACATTTGTAATGTACTCTATGCAAAATTTTGGAAACCGTTTTAATTGAATTAATGAATGAGATTTACATATTCTTTCATTGGGAACTAAAAATCTCATTTACTGTATTCCCTTAAGTGCATAGTACAAAAATAATCTCATAGAAGATATTGGTACTATCTTCAAGACCAAAATATATAAAATCATAACCTGTTTATGACTGTCAAGCATTTATATGCTGCTATTTCTATCACTTGATTGAAAGATTTTGATTATATCAGCTTGAAATGGTGTGGTGGTTTAAATGAGAAGCGTAACTCAAATATGAGAACAGTTGTTCCACATTTGGTAGCACAGTTTGAAGAGGTTATGGAATATTTAGGAGGTGTTGCCTTGCTGGAGGAAGTAAGTCAGTGAGGGTAGGTTTTGAGAGTTTACAGCCTCCCCCATATCCAGTGGTGATTTTCTCCTTCAGCCTACTACTGTGTGAGGACATTATCAGCCATTTCCCCTCTCTGGTTACCTATAAAATTCCTTCATCACTACATGAACCTCTGCTCTGGATCTGTGGGTCCAAATAACTTCTTTATGTTAAAACTTCTCTTGACCATGTTATTTTAGCATAGCTTTCACCTTTACTGATTCTCCTGATTCCTGATTCAGGCTGTTCTTTCCAAGTTCTTGTACTATTTCCTAAAGATAGGGCCTATACTTGGGATAGTTTGTCCATTTAATCCTACAACCACATCTTGTTTGATATGTAACAGAGTCCTGTTGTGTGTTTTCAACATTCCTAGGTAGCTGTCTGCTTTACCTCCTCACTAGAGACCCTTGCCTCTTAGACCATCTCTGGCTGGTATTTTTTTAAGACTTTTTAAAATTCTTTTTTTTTTTTTTTTTTTTGTTTTTCAAGACAGGGTTTCTCTGTGTAGCTTTGCGCCTTTCCTGGAACTCGCTTTGGATCCATTTTATATAACAACCATAGATCCCCCTCTCATCCCTCCTTCTGCTCCCCCCTAGCCTTACCCCCTAAATTCCCCATCCCCTCCTCCAAAAGCGTAAGGCCTCCCATGAGGAGTCAGCAAAGCCTGGTGCATTCAGTTGAGGACTTGTTCCTACAACTCCTGCCCCCCCCCCTGCATCAAGGCTGAGCAAGGCATATGACCATAGGCAACGACCTTCAAAAAGCCAGCTCATGCATATTACTCATTGCCAAGGGCTCATCAAACAGACCAAGCTACACAATAGTCTCTCATATGCAGAGGGTCTAGACCAGTGCCATCCAGGTTCCACAGCTATTGGTCTAAAGTTTGTGAATTCATACAAGCTTGTTTCAGTTGTCTCTATAGATTTCCCCATCAAGATCTTGACTCCCACCCTCTGCTCATATAATTCCTGTTCCCTCTCTTCAACTGGACTTCAGGAGCTCAGCCTGGTGAATACCTGAACTGTCATCATAGAACATTCATCCAGTAACTGATGGAAGCAGATGCAGTGATCCACAGCCCAAGCACTGGGCCAGGGGAGTTCCACTGAAGAAAGTGATGCGGGATTGTATGAGCCAGGTGGGTCAATATCATGACAGGGAAACCCACAGAGACTGATGACCTGAGCTCGTGGGAGTTCAGGGACTCCAGACTGCTAGGGAGCCCGAATGGGGCCGACCTAGGTCTTCTGCATGTGGGTGACAATTGCGTAGCTTAGTCTGTTTGTGGTGTCCCTAGCAACAGGACCAGCATCTGTCCCAGGCTCATGAGTTGGCTTTTTGAAACCTATTCCCTATGATGGGATGCCTCACTCAGCCTTGATGCAGGGAGGAGGTTAGTCCTGTGTCAACTTGATATGCCATGCTTTGTTGACTCTCATGGGAGGCCTTTCCTTTTCTGAGGAATGGATGGGGTACAGGGGGCATGTAGAAAGGAAATGGTGGAGAGACTAGGAGCAGAGAAAAGAGGGGTGCTGTGGGATGTTCTGTATGTCAAATATGTTGCTCTGATTGGTTAGTAAATAAAACACTGATTGGCCAGTAGCCAGGCAGGAAGGATAGACAGGACAAGCAGAAAAGAAAATTCTGGGAAGTAAAAGGCTTAGTCAGAGAGACACTGCTAGACACCGCCATGACAAGCAGCATGTGAAGATGCCGGTAAGCCACGAGCCACATGGCAAGGTATAGATTTATAGAAATAGATTAATTTAAAATATAAGAACAGTTAGCAAGAAGCCTGCCACGGCCATACAGTTTGTAAGCGGGATTTGTCCTGACTGTGGGCCAAGCAGGAAAACTCTAGCTACAGAGGGGAAATTGTGGTTGGTATGTAAAATAAATTTAAAAAATTAATTAAAGCCGGGCGGTGGTGGCGCATGCCTTTAATCCCAGCACTCGGGAGGCAGAGCCAGGCGGATCTCTGTGAGTTCCAGGCCAGCCTGGGCTACCAAGTGAGTCCCAGAAAAGGCACAAAGCTACACAGAGAAACCCTGTCTCAAAAAACCAAAAAAAAAAAAATAATAATAATTAAAAAAATCCCAGGAACAGAACATTTTCCCAAACCAGCCAGTGACATGTGTTACTTATATTAAATATTCTTTTCTTCTTCTGCCTCTTTGAACTCAGGGCACACTTGTTATCTCTGGCATTTTACTCTCAACTCCCCTTGATCAGCTTTGTCTTGGACTCAGTCCTGCCTTTTGCAGCTCTGAATTATCTTGATGCTTATTGCTCCAACTCTGGCATCCTCACTTGCTTATTATACAAGCTGGGTTATATCCCCTTTCCTTTTCCATGAGGGATGGGAGGATTTCAGAGTATTTGGAGTTCAGCTGCTTCATAAATCACGCAGCATTTCAGCATACTGGATATTTTTATGAATAATTGTGGATCAAAGGGAAGAAGGGCATTTGTATTACTTAGGGAGCTTATAGTGTCTGTGTTGTCAGTGGTTGTACTGTGCTGAGGGAGAGTCTGCTCTTGTGTACCTGCCAGACTTGGACAAAAGATGTCTGTCATTCCCACCCAGACTAAAGAACATCAAGACCAAGAATACGTGCAGATTCAGAGTTATCTAAGCCAAAGCATTCTCTTTTCCCTGCCAAGTTTAAGAGACCAGAGGGTGTCTACTATGCCAAACATGTGGGGCATGTAAACATCCTCCCCCTCCCCTCTTCTACCTGCTGCCATCTGTCCTCTGCCTGAACTTTACACCAGTTTCTGCAGGAGTGTTCCTGCACCAGCTCCAGTTACATCCTCCGGCATTGCATGGTCAATCCAGACACCCAGGACTGAGCTGTAGGTACACAGTTCAGACACTTTCTCTGTACTCCAAAGGGAGCTTAGTTTAGGAGGGACTGACTCCTCTAATCCTGATCCTGCCACAAAGATGAAGGGCCTCTGAGAACCTTTTGCAGGACCTAGTTCCTGTTGTGAAACAGGCATTTGAAGTTTGCTGCTTTTTAGGGTCTTGGTGAAAAGTAAATTAAAAAAACTCCTACAATATCCTTGGAGAAGTTCCCAGGTGTCACTCTACTTAATGTAATCAGGATCTACTTGATCTCTTCTCCACACAACACGGGTGGGAGGAACATCACTGGAGGACTTCTTCCCCCTCTCTCTGAGGCCTTCTCCCTTTATGTGAGACCTTCTCCTTCTCACTAAGGCCTTCTCCCTCTGTGAGACCTTCTCCCTATCTGTGGGGCCTTCTCCCTCTGTGAGACTTCTCTCTCTCTCTCTCTCTCTCTCTCTCTCTCTCTCTCTCTCTCTCTCTTTCTCTCTCTCTGTATTGCTTCCTTTCCCCAGTGTATGGCTTAGTTCTCAGTCCTTTCTTGTTTCAATGACTCCAAAGAAGTTTTCTAAATTCATTTGTATTAACATACAAAACAAAACAAACAAACAAACAAAAAACTTATTGAAAACTTTAGAAGCCTTAGTTTAAAAAAAAAAGAAAGAAATGAACAAATGTCTCCTTGGAATTCCACTTACTCATTTATTAAAGCTTTTGAAACATCTACCATGCTCACATGGAACAAGCTTTCTCGTTGGACTTTCTTGGACGGCCAACCTGCAAATAATGGCATAGAGACTGTTATTAAGTATAAAAGCTTAGCCTTAGCTTAGGCTTTTTCCTAACTAGCTCTTATAACTCAAATTACCTGCTTAGCTTAGGGTTTTCCTAACTAGCTCTTATAACTCAAATTACCTGCTTCTATTAATCTACATTTTGCCATGTGGCTTGGTTACCTCTTTTTATTACTGCACATCCGACTTGCTCTGAGTCTGCTGGGAAAATCTTACTCCTAGATTCTCCTCCCAGCTTTGTTATCTCTGTATGCCTTGAAATCCTGTCTATTCTCTCCTGCCTAGCCATGGGCCATTTAGCTCTTTATTAAACCAATTAGAAGGTGCCTTAGGCAGAGATACATCTTTAGAGTGTAAATAAATATTCCATCACACTCACACATCTTGCTAAGCTATCTCTAACACAAAGGAGATTCAGGCATGATTTTCCAAAGTGTAGTATTAACCCTCACATCTATAAATTAATGTCTGCACTATGATTACTGCTACAACATCTGCCTAAAACTCCAAGGGCACAGAGATACAAAATCTCTTTCCCCTGCCACTAAAGGAGGATTGGGTGGGAGAGAAGGATTTATATATTCTGAAAAACAAACATTCAAACCAAGTGGGCAGCCAATTACTCATCTGCCAACTTCTGTACATCATAGTATATGCTTTGCATGTCCTGCAGCTGTCAGGACCACAACCCTGTGTATTAAAAGCATATTACAATCAATTTAATGAATGTTTCTAGATTTTTTTCATAATAGCTTTTTAAATAGTGAGAGTTAAGGAATAACAGCAATTTGGAAAAGTGAGTTGATGGCTTGTTTTAAAGCTCTGTTTGGCAATGCTTATGAGATCCTGACATGTATGGCCACTGGGGGTTCCATGCAGAAAGTATTTCTAGGAGTTGGGATCCTCTACCTAGGAATGGGGATGGGCTACAAATGGGAGTGTCTGAGGAGATCCACAGATGACATAATAGATATTTAAGTTAGGAGAGAGGCTGAGTATACTGCTCCTACGGGGCTCATTTGCTTCCTTTAGCAATCAATATGCATTATTTTCTTCAGTAAAATGCTATGTGTTGATGTTTGCCCTTAAAGACTGACACTTCCACCTGAGTTTGTGATAGAATTCTTGTAATTTTATAATATAATATAATACATAATACATATTCTGTATATGATGACAGCATAATTTTCTAACATAATTTTGATATTGATATTATTATTATTTTTGCTTTGCAGATGGGAAAATTGAGGCTCTGAGTTGGTAACTATTGTACCAGTAAGTCTATAGATGTGATATTTGAAGCCATGTTTCAAAACTACATTTTTCTGGTCCAAAATTTGCCCTTTAAATTGTTTGAAGGTTGTCAAGTGACAGAATTCAAGAGATATTAATGATTTTATACTTTTTATCTCCTGAGTATAAACTCTAATCGGTTTTTTTTTTTTTCAAAATTCAGGGAAATAGTTAACAGCAGACTCAAATTGATTCCAGAATTTCTTTTGACCTGTGACATTGCTAAAAAATGACAAGAGGAAATCAAGGGATGTAAACTGTGTATGAGGGGACATTTTCCCACGTGAGGACACTGAGATTAGGTGAACAGAGCCATGAAATGGTATGTGGTCAGAGCCAGAGTAAAATCTCATATTTCCCACCCTTCCTGTTACACTGAGATGCCCAGCTCTTTTAAACCAAGACACTGATAAACATTCAAGATAGCCCTCTTGTCCCATATATTCCATGCACTTGATTTCCTGTATTTCTTAGCAACAGCTTCAATACGAGGAATTTTTTGAGCCTGTTTGAGTTTGCTATTAATTGTTTCCCTGAATTTGTAACTTAATGAAGGTGAAAGTGCAGAGCTAAAAGATACAAAATAATTTTTTATTGTTTTCTAAACTATGAATATGCTCTGTAAATTATCTGCATTTAAAGGAGCAATCTGGATTAGGAAGGGAAATAGGAAACCTGCGGCCCCGGAGAGCCTATGTGTTAAATGATATCAGAGCACATTCAGAGATACACAACAGATTTCTAAGGAGGCCCAGTATTCTGCAGCTGGGAGTGGGAGGGCAAAAGGTGAATTGTATTTTTTAAGCCTGTCACTTTGAAAACTCCCTGCTTCCAAACTCAATGCATCTCCAGGATTGTCACAGCAGCAGTTCAGCTGGAGAAGCAAAGGCATCTTTGGAAGTAACTACACATAGCACTCCTTAATCTCTCCCCAGGCCTGTGAGAACTTGTTTATCTGGCAGCTTTTTCCAAGTACTCTGCTTTTTGGTAGATGGATTTGGCAATTTGGAGACTGTAGCATCATAATAGAGAGGCTTTGGGGAGAGGCCATTCCTTTTAAATAGATCTGAATGGATAAGCATTAAGTGACTTCCCTGCAAACAAGTTCAAATCCTCATGGAATATTCAGGTTCCACTCAGATCCCATTCTTTGAACACTTGAGCCCTTTTGCATGGGCTATTATGGTGTAGTTTTATGGTAGGTTTAGTGATGCCACCATGCGCATTGAAGTTATTCTTAAAATGGCCATTGTAGCATTTTATATAGTTCTGAATAGCCTGTGCATGAATGACAACTTTATTTTCCAACAATCTTTGAAATAACACTTGTAACATAGCTAGAAAAGCCCGTGTGACTAACCTGCAATTCAGGTGCAATTGTGTTTCTACTGCCTCTGTTAGGCTTCCAGTAAATGGTATAACTTCAGAGATGCAAAGCTAACCTCAAAGTCATTCTCCTTTAAGGAAGAAAATTTCAGGTGAAAGAGGAGGTAGAGGTATTTGTTTTTAATGTTAACAAAGGATAAAAGGCGAAGAGAAACAGGAACAGCTGGGGTTTGGGGGGCACAGATTCACGTAAGAGTATAAAGATGAGAATGTAGTAAGGAATCATGCTGGTTTAGCAAAATGACAAGAGGAGTCTTTTCTCACATCTGTGACTTCACTAGCCCTGGGAAGCTATCTGGGCTCATCTTTAGACCCACAGAAAAGCTGCAGCCCTTCATCAGGGAAACACAGCGAATGGAGACCATCATAGAGAGCCACAACTGGACACAATGGAGATATCAACAGATCGTGGAGAGTCCAGCCCCAATTGATATGTTCACATTACAGGCCATGCATTATGGCTTGGGTAACATGGCATGAAAAGGGATAAAAAGATTATGAGAGCAAAATTCCAGGAAATTTTCTGTGAAATCATCTCTTCTAGAAATGGTTACAAAAACGTGACTGGAACAATGGTAATATTAAAACAGAAAATTTCACTGGATTTCAATCCTAAACAAAGGTTTACAACAAGGGTTACAGGTAAGTAGTGACTTCCGGGTGAAGGAGAATTAGCCTTTCTCATGGATGAACCAATTATTGGCTATTCAATGCTGAGCAGTCAGCCCTGAAACCACATGTAGAAAAAACAAAAACAAAACAGATTCAGTAGGTTGTATTTATATATTTGTGCATAAACACATTGCATACTGTCAGAGACCAAACATGGACCATGGAAAAGTACTAGCTAAACCAGAGAACAAGCCCCTACCCTAAACCAAAGATAAGGAACAGGTCAGGCAGGTCAGGTAGCATAGCAACAGAACAATGGGCCCTGACCAGTGACCTTACCACCTAGCAGCCTCATGACTTGCATGACTTGCACGTAGCCCTTCACCTGTACCCCTTCCCTCCTTCCTGCCCCCTCCCATGCTATATAAGCCTTGCTGAGGAGAATAAAATTTGCAGCTTGATCAGAACACACTGTCTTGCTGTCGTCCTTTCGTGTCTCCCCCGTCCCTCTCATTCTCTCCCACAGGTGGGTCGCCCCCCGTTGACACCCCGCTGGCCGGGGCAGCATACATACATAAAAACCCACAAACCCACAAAATGTGTGTATGTGTGTGTGTGTGTGTGTGTGTGTGTGTGTGTGTGTGTGTGTAGCAATAATAATAAAAGGAAAAAAGGCCGTCAACTTGAGAATGGAGGAAGTACATGGGTGGGTTGGAGGGACAGTACCCTGCTGGAGGGAGGGAAGGGAAGAGAGAATGTAATATAATTCTATTTCATTGAAAAATTTTACAATTATAAAAAAGTATAATGATTAAAAATAAAACTATCTCTGAGTTGAGAACCTTTGCATTTGTGGGTACAGAGATATCTCATGTTCCAATCCTTGCTAGAATAGAGTTATCTTTGACACAGCACATAAAGAAATATAAAGATTCTTCTAATATGGATAGATTATCTCAACATTTAATAACATTGCCAGAATCTCTGCATTTATTTTTCTGTACCTGTAAGTCACTTCATAATGGTTGCTACTGCTTTAGGTTTTATGCCTTTACTCAACAAGAGTCAAGGATAACTAGAGCAGTCTCTTCTTATATCACCTTTTAGGCACAAACTCTTCAAGGGAATCCTCATTCTTTCTCTTGTTTATTTACCATTTGGGGTTTGACCTTTCTGTAGCTGCAACAGAGGCAGAGAACAGGAAGGACCTTTGCCAAAATAGGAAAATAGAGCGGAAATGGATATTTTAAGACCAATTCTGCAAATGTTTTTCTCTTCCCCTGACACTACTGAGGCTATAGAGATGTATATTTGCTTGTTTGGTTGTTTGATTTGGTGGAGTGTTAGTTGTTGTTGTTATTATTTGTTTGTTCATTTTTTGTTTTTATTCCGTGAACTTTTAATTAGTTTGTTGCGTTTATTGGCACAGGCCTGTAAAATGAGCATTTGCCTTAGATTCTTCATGATCTAGCCACACTTAATCACAATTGTCTTCCAGTGCTCTGATTTCTAAAATTATTAATGGAAATTAATAACCCAATGATTATTCAACTATTCATATTAATGGATAGTTAATAGAAAGTAACTTAGGCTAAGTGAAACTGGATGAAGACTGAGGGACTAAGAGATACATGATGCTTTCTGGAGTAAGCAGGAACTTTTGTGTTTATTTGTATATGTATTTGTAGTGTTAAAGATAAAACCTAGAGCCTCACCCATGGTAAGAAAGCCCTTGACTACTGAGTCACAATTGTTGCCTGTATCAGGAGTGTTAGCTAATAAAGCTTGAAATATACAATAACATCTGAACAGAAAACCAAGGTATTTGGTCCCACTGTGTTTTCTAATATGCTTACTGTTTCATGGCATGTGAGTATGGTTCTTTAATACTACATTTTTAAATTAAAATTGGATAGAGTAAACCATATCTTTCTAGAATAGAATTTAAAAGATTTGTTCATTTATTTTTATTGTATGTGTATGAGTATTTTGTCTCTTTGTGTGTCTGTGTACCATGCGTATGCTTGTCTTATGTGGGAAGAAGTGGTGGTTGGATTCCCTGGATGTGAAATAACAGACTGTTGTGATCCATTATATGGGTTCTGAGAATGAACCTGGATACTCTGTATTTCAAGTGTTCTTAGCAGAGAATCTTTCACCCCTCAAATAGCATTTTTCTTAGGCTTTCATATTCATTAATGACATTAAATGGTTATAGGTATATTTTGCAATGTTAAAGTAGAATCTATTGTAATTGTAAACTATTTCCATTGTATTATTGGAATGATGAATTAAACATAGAACTTTATAGTATAAATTTCAGACTGACGCATTTTTCTTCTATGAGCTGTTTGATATCATGAACCATGCAGTATTTTCTTTTTCTTGCCTGTTCATAGCATCAATATGAGTTAGTTACAGGTAAAAATCATTGCCTATTACACTTTCTGGAAGATCTGTCAGACTCATTTGTGTCTGGATAAGTAGTGTAGTAAGAAACAAATACAAAAGTTAACTCGTATTGTATAAATAAAAGGTAATGTATATTTCAAGATAATAGGGAGGAATGATCCAGTAATTTTGAAATACATTACTTCCATTTTCTGTTTGAATTTTCTAAGTTCCCCTCTTGTTCATTATCAAATTTTATAATGTTCATCTTCATTCTGATATGGACATTATCATCTGTGTGTCACTCTTGATGAAGCTATGCTTCTAATATAAATCTAATTTAAAAAGTGTGAAATAACTAATGGGAAGGTCAAGATAAATTTGTTATCAATGAGATCAGTAACACCTAAAGGTGCACATCTGTGTCTAAGGCATTTCTATGGCCTGAAGCTAGCACAGCACATTAAATTCCTATCACCTATCTAAACAGAAACAGTCTGTGATTTGTTCCTCAGATCCACAACGCATTAAGACTGGCGTTAGCTAAGACTGGTGTTAAGATAAGTTCGGCATTCAAGAGTAAGATAACATTTCTGCTCTCAACAGTCTTTCAAGTTGGGCCAAAGAATGAGTTAGAGATAAATGAAAGCATGACCATATATCAAAGCTGCCTACAAGGAGATACATCAGTGAGATACACAGAACAAATACGAAGATTCAAGTAGAACTTTTGTCTTGTTCTTAGAAGTACTCAGAAAGACAAACAGCTTTAATTCATCTACTATATCTTCCCAAACATTTACAATATGATATAATAATTCTAAGAGTAACAAAATTAAGTAAAATTGTTTTAATGTGAAAAAGAAAGAATAGTAGAGGCTGCTATATTTTCTCCATTCATCTATCATTAGTTATTCTTTTTTGTTTGTTTGTTTGTTTTTGAGACAGGGTTTCTCTGTGTAGCTTTGTGCCTTTCCTGGATCTTGCTCTGTAGACCAGGCTGGCCTCGAACTCACAAAGATCCACCTGCCTCTGCCTCCCAAGTGCTGGATTTAGGATGTGCACCACCACTGCCCAGCTCATTAGTTATTCTTACATCTATGATGTCCTTATTCATCGGTTTGTCTGTCCAGTCTTTTTTTTTCTGTCTCTTGACCGATGGATGATGTTATGACAAAGGAAACCTTGCAATTAAAACAATACACTCATTGGCATACAGAAAACATGCATGACTAGTGTGTCAAAAACAGGCTGAATCTTATTTCCAGACCTGTAACACATCACTTACTCCCATCCCAAAGTAGAAGAGCTTGGCTTGTGAAGTGTGCTGGAACCTCTGCTTCAAGGAACTGTGAGTTCCTTGCTCTTATTGGGACACAATGTGTGTGTATGTGTGTATATGTGTATGTATGCATGGATATGGATATGCTTATATTATATATTAAATAAATAAATGCAAACTTAACTTTAGAAGACAGAGTCCAATTTTTAAGCAAAATTATATCACAAATTATTCTTCATCTAAAATTTTATTGTCAGCCTGTGTTTTTGCAGGTCATCTTCATACAAATTTAATTCATATTTTTTTTAAATTTTTTTATTTTTATTTTGCAATACAATTCAGTTCTACATATCAGCCACGGATTCCCTTGTTCTCCCTCCTCCGGCCCCCCTCACCTTCCCCCCAGCCCACGCCCCATTCCCACCTCATCCATGGCAAAGCCTCCTCCGCGGACCGAGATCAACCTGGTAGACTCAGTCCAGGCAGGTCCAGTCCCCTCCTCCTAGGCCGAGCCAAGTGACCCTGCATAGGCCCCAGGTTTCAAACAACCAACTCATGCAATGAGCACAGGACCCGGTCCCACTGCCTGGATGCCTCCCAAAAAGATCAAGCCAATCAACTGTCTCACCCATTCAGAGGGCCTGATCCAGTTGGTGACCCCTCAGCCATTGGTTCATAGTTCATGTGTTTCCATTTGTTTGGCTATTTGTCCCTGTGCTTTATCCAACCTTGGTCTCAAAAATTCTCGCTCATATAAACCCTCCTCATTCTCGCTAATTGAACTCCCATAGCTCCATCGGGGGCCTAGCCATGGATCTTTGCATCCAGATCCCTCAGTAGTTGGATGGGGTTTCTAGCATGACAATTAGGGTGTTTGGCCATCCCATCACCAGAGTAGGTCAGTTCGGGCTGTCTCTCGACCTTTGCCAGCAGTCTGTTGTTGGGGTATCTTTGTGGATTTCTGTGGGCTTCTCTAGCACTTTGCTTCTTTCTATTCTCATGTAGTCTTGACTGGACTGCTACTCACATCACCAGGGAGGCTACCTGGAAAACAGGACCCCAAGAAAGACACGGGGATCGCCCAATGATGGAGAAATGGAAGAGATCTACATGAACAGCCTGTACATGAGTGGGAGTAATGAAGGGCGAGGGCCAAGGGAAAGAGAGCTTGGGGGAACAGGAGATCCGAGCTGGATCAACAACAGAGAGGTAGAACAAGGAATAATTCATATTTCTTATCATCATCCTTCCTGTGCATGTACTATGGATGCTGAGAATTATTTGGCAAGTGATTGACCTCAGATAATGTTAATGTTCTCTTCTTTGCTGTGTATGTTGTGTAGTTTTAAATGTCACCTTATCCCAGCCTAGAATTACCTGGGAAGAAAACTTTAACTCAAGAATTATTTAGATTAGGCTAACCTTTAAATATGTCTAAAAAGAAATATTGTGATAGTTAATTGATGTAAGAAGATAGAACTCATTGTGGACAGCACCATTTCTTGAACAAAAAGTCCTAAACTATGTAAAATGGGGGGCGGGGGAAGCTAGATGAAAGTGGAAATGGCATCTAGGATCATTTCTCTCTGCTCTTTACTGGGGATGTGGTCTACCATCTGCATCAAACTCTTGGCACTGACACTTCCTTACATGATGGACTATAACCTGGAATTAATTATAAGATGAAATAACACATTTTCTCTTGAGTGTTTTTATCCAAGAAATAGAAAGGAAACCAGAACAGTCTGACAGATAATCTTTCGTAACCTGACCTTTCTTTAGTCTGTCTTGTTTACCGTTTCTCAGTACTGAATTATCTAGTCTAGCCTTCAGGTGGCTCCTGAATTCTGTCCATGCTCACCATGCTCTTGTCTACACTGTATGTTTTTCCCGAATGCCCCTGCTCTTGTCAGCACACAATCAACTTTTCATCCTTTTAGATCCGTGTGTGTCCTTGTAATTGTTTTCTAACTTCTTGTTTTATTCCCACCTTATAGACCCTAATTGCCTATCGCATAACAACTTATGGCCTGTTTATCTTCCTTCATCCTAAACTCACATGTATACCTTTTAAATATCACAGATGATTTCTTAAAATGGAGAGAGACTTACTGAATAGTGACTGAAGTCACCCATGTGATCATTGTAGAATTCACCAGATGCATTCTAAATACAATGTTGACATGAGAAAAGTAATGTTTATAAAAAAGGTTTTGAGTTACGAACACAGATAAATAAATCTAGATAAAGTCAGGCAAACTGATTATAAAGCTACACTCATTGTTTAGTGATGGACTGACATGAGCCTAGATTTAAGCTAGAAAGCCTGGAAAGGATATGGAAGAAACAGTTCTAAGATGAAAACTCCATAAATGCAAGAAGAGTAAAGAGAGAAATCAGAGATATTCCTAACATTTCTGGAATGGATGAAAACAATAATGGAATGTTCCTTAGCTGTATTACAATTATTTTTTAATGTATCTCCCTGGAGGGGAATGTTACAGACAAAAATATTTCCGCAGATAACAGTCATGGACAGTAATCATGTCAGAATAAGAGATCAGAAGCTGAGCTCCAAGTCAATATCAATCATGGTATATTAGAAGAAGGTTACTTACTAAAACCAAGAGCTTTCCACCATTAGGGAACTCCAGCTTGGAAGTGATCATTGTGGGGACAGAGGTGGGAAAGGAAGGTTATACTCCTAGGTGGAGTATAACCAGTCACTGCTTTATAGCAGGGTACCACTGAAGTCTTCGACAGTATGTGTAGGACCACAGACATGTCTAGTCTTACTTGCAACTGCAATGTCCACAGAAGAAGCAGGGCCAGGCACAAAGGTCTAATTATTACTCCCTTTTAAATACCATAACACTTGAAAAAAAATCTCAACATTAACTTCACTTTGTTTTAGTGCCAATTTTTTTTTCTGTTTTAAAGAACAACTTATGTTTTCATTATTACAGCCTGTAGTCTGTTTCTACGCCATCATTCCAGATCACTCCAGTTAACAAGGAGCTGACCCAACCAGCCTTGCCCTTTCTACCAAACCAGTTTAACCACAAAATAATTTCCTTTATGGCCAATGGCTTTCTTTACTGGGAACTAAATTAGGGGAAGCAAGAACCTGTTGTCTCCTGTGGGCTGCTCTTGTCTATTAAGTATGAAGATGTCAGCTTTGCTAACAATCTCCTATGGGTCCCTCTCCTACTGCTTCTCAACTTTGTTTTCCTCCCTCTTGGACTTATTAACTGAACCCTATCAGCTGGGTGTTTTCTATATCTAGCCTGTACCAGAATTGGCAGACAACTGAGATAGAATAATCACTAAGTAATTGGAGTAAGTAACAGAAAAACTGAGTAAGTACTTGCTGGAGACAACCATACTCTTGTTCCTTCAATCATTCATGTACTTTCTAATGTATGCACTGTTACAGAGAATATTTCTTGAACATTACTTAGATCTCAACCACTGAACTCACAATGTTAGGTAAATTTGAAAGAAAAGAGAAGAGAGAGGAGGGACTTGAAACAGAAAAGAACTGAATAAGAAGGAGGAGCAAAAGAAAAGAAAGTTACAGTGTAACTAAATATAGACTATTTCAAGAAATCTGAATCATTGTATCCTAAGACTAAAAGACAATAAAATCATAGACAAAACAATATATACAAATATCCATGCCAGCCAAATCAACTGATAATCAATCAAAGAGCATAAAAATAAAAAGAAATGTTAATCTCAGTATATCTTATAAAGATTTAAAATGGTTAGACACACTTGGAAATGGAAGTTTACCTCTACAGGTTTTTAACATGTAATGCTCATTGTTTTCCCACTCCATCCCTGTTCCAGCTTGACCTTCCCATTTCTTTATGTTGTCATCCCCCATCCACTACCCTCCACTGCCCACCCCTCACCCCCAGTTCACTCGTGGAGATCTCATCTATTTCCCCTTCTCAGGGCGATCCATCCATCCCTCTTTGTGTCTTCCTTGTTATCTAGCTTCTCTGGAGTTGTGGGTTGTTATCTGGTTACCCTTTCCTTTACTTCTAGTATCCACTTATGAGTGGGTACATACCATGTATGTCCTTCTGAGTCTGGGTTACCTCACTCAGGATGGATCTTTTTATCTTGTGTATGAGATAAGATGATCTGTTTATAGACGTGTAACTCTGATTCCATAATTTTGATGCCAAATATGAGAGACTTGAGACCACCTTACATAAAAATGGCTCCAAAATATACAATGTCATATTTAGTTTTTCACAATTATTTGTTACAGACACCAATTTTCTTTACTATGTCTACTTGGAAATAATAATCACACACTACAATATTTTAGAAGCTATGTCTAAAGTTCCAAAGTTCTAGCAATCATTTGGCATAGGAAGAGTATGGGACATGATAACATTCTTTTTGCTTATCCCACAGATACATGTTACCATGGTCATGTTGTGCTTTATATGATTTTACCCTAACGATTTTTACTTAAAACAAAATCAGGAAATCACAAAGCAAGGGCACCTACGACTACTGTAGATACTGGGGATACAATGATAGTTGAACAATGTTTTTTACTATCCAGAAAGAGCCAGATACACAAGTGAACAGCATATAATTGGTAAATAACACATTTTACCTTAGAAATGAGATAGAGTTAGCAGCTGTGAGAGGCTGCTCATGTAATATGATAACTAAGCTGAGGTTTGAGCAACTGTTAACTACCAACTAGGAGCACTAAGTACTTGAGTGTGCAATAGGTAGGAAAGAGTCAATGAGACTATGAATGGAGTGCTCTCACTGTATATCTTTTGTGCTGTCCATTATTCTCTAACCAGCCCTCCAGATTCTCACCGTCATAAACCTATGCTACACCTGAGCTCAACTTCCAAAGTAAGACAAACAATCACAGAGCAGAAAAGTGTCTCTTCCCCAAATACGCATTTTGAAAACGCCTCTATTGCTGAAGCTCCTGCCTTCTGTTTTATCCAGTCTTCTTCATTTTCCTAAGACTCCAATATCTATGTGACCGCCCTGACCTTCTCAGGTGGCTGATCGTTTTTTGGGTCTCCTCTGGAAGCCTTGTCTGCTACTATTTTATTTTCCTTCTTTTGTCCCAATTTCAGCCATGCCTACTTTTTATCTTCCGCATCCTGCTTTACTCAGTGTGCTGTACATCCCCATCCTCTGTACTCCATAAATGAGATGTGATACTGTTCAAATTCTGATTTTTTTCAGCAACATGAGCACAATACATTTTTCCCATGAGGCATGCTGTTGAATGAGTTCACTCGTATTCATTCCCCTTCAAGCCAATCTGTACCAGGCTACATCTAGTTACTTCATCCTGCAAATGAGCCAAATACATAATTGAGTAGGTGTAACCACTGAGTTGCTAGAACTCCAGGGTTTGTCATTTCTTTGTGTTAGGAACAAGAGAAATATTCTGTTAAAATGTAGCACACAGAATTAACCCACAAAAACTAAACTCACTTCTTTCTCTTTGAAACAGAATCAGACACATCAATATATCTACATTGATTTATTGACAAAGATATGATTTCTTCCTGTGCCTCTACCCTTAAGTCATTCACTTAGTAATTGCTTCAAAATATAAACCCACCCTTGTTAAACTGAAGAGTTGTCACAGTTGTTAAATGGGAACCTTCTCCCCTCCCTATTCTGGTAGACATGTCCTCCTTTTCTGAGCCTGACTCTAGGGTGCTGGTGAACTGATCCCATTCTGACTTTTGGTCATGGGTTCAAGAGTGACTGTATAATCTAAATCTTGTCATATAAGACTCTAAGATGTTTGTTTGATTTTTTATAAACACTTGCTGGTTCTGAAGTGGGAGTCGGGCTTCAGTCCTTTGTTGGCATCCACTTAACTTGAGAATGAATAAAGCCAACAAAGGAAAAATGAAAAAGGTCAAGGGAGAGCGAGTCCATGTCTTTTTGAGGTTGCATGTTTTGAAAGTGAGGCTTCCCTGGATATTCTAGAAATGTAAATTACTTACTCTATTTCTCTTTTGGATTTTGATTTAGAGATTTTGAAAATAAAGTCTAAGTTTGGCTTGAGGTGCTAAAGAGAAGCCGCTCAATCCTGCCTTCCAGAGTCTTCCACCGTTCTGCATCTTTTACCACAGCTTTAGTCTTCAGCCCCTATGTCCCTGGACTGGCACATGAATGGAATGGAAATGCGATTCTTTCTGAGAACACTCTGTAAACCATGTTTCATTGGGTGTCTTTGTGTGTACATATCTTACCAAGTAAATAGTGGCAACTTGTACAAAAAGAGAACACATTAATCTGTCCACAGACACAGCAACGTGTAGCTGGAGTTTAGTGATGTGGGATGTTCTGTATGTTAAATGTGTTGCTCTGATTGGTTAATAAATAAAACACTGATTAGCCAGTAGCCAGGCAAGAAGTATAGGCAGGACAAAGAGAGAAGGAAATTCCAAAAAAATGAAAGGCTGAGGCAGGGAGACACTGCCAATCACTGCCATAAAAAAAGAGATGTAAGGTACCAGTAAGCCATGAGCCACATGGCAACTTATAGATTAATAGAAATGGATTAATTTAAGATAAATAACTAGATAACAAAAAGTCTGCCATGGCCATACAGTTTATAAACAATATAAGTCTCTGTGTGTTTACTCAGTTGGGTCTAAGCAGCTGCGGGACTGGTGGGTGAGAGAGATTTGTCCTGACCGTTGACCAGGTAAGACTGAAAAAAAAAACCTTCAGCTACAGCAACATGGGTACGTGGCTTTTGTAAAATAGTCTCTTCAGGTATTTGTTCTCAGAATGCATGACTGACTTTGTACTTCAGATGTAAGGAGATTCTCTTAAGTCAGTCTTTTGTTACCATTATTGTTAATCTTACTCCCAGAAACTCAGGACTGTGACTTTCCTTCCCAAGGCTTTTAGGATGAAGTTAAATTCATCAAAGTAAAACCACATTTTGAAAAACACCCTCCAAGTAATTATCAAAATGAAGAACTATTAGAAATCAATATCATTTTTTTTTTTTGCCAAGTAGGAACATAAAATTACACATCAATCTGCATCAATGTCAGGAGACTCAGGATTGTTGAGTCTCAACAATTGATATGATACTTCTTATTTATTAGAACATTTATGGGCCATTCCCTGATGTCATTTAAAATATGCAGAGTAGCACTACAAGATAGTTCATATGACTTCTATAATTATATCTTTTAGATCAATAAAATGGAGTCTTAAAAATGTATTAAATACATGATGCTTTTGCTACAAAACAAACTATTCATATGTCCAGTTTATGATAAGTTTTATTAAATTGAGGTAATTTACTTAAATTTTTCTTGTTATTATATATTTATTACTTTAACCCATTTTAAAATTTAAATGTATTTTTATCATATTCTTCAGTTTTCTCCAATAGTGACATCAGCTGTATCAACAGTTCTAGGACAGGCCTCATGTTTAGGAGTAGCTGATCAACATATAATGGACTCCATAGATGTTTTGTTGTTTTTTTTTTTTTCTGTTGTTGTTTTATGTTTGTTCACTTTTATTTCTTTCATTTGGTTACAGTTTTTTTTTCTTTGTCTGTTTTCATCTTTGGTGTGGTTTTATTATTGTTTTAGTTTTTGAGAAATAACTTAAAGCTGGATGGGTAGAGAAGGGAAGAGAATCTGGAAGGACATGGGGAATAGGTTTTTAAATCAGGGATCCTCACCATTTCTCTGTGTGGTCACTGGAAATCTAGCATGGAAGCACAAATGTTGTGGAGTTAATCATCAATTCCAGTAAGAAAGAGAAAACCTCAATGACAGGCATATTTAAAGTTTCTGTGTTCAATTTTCTAGTGTCTTGTTGGACAGGCTAGATCTCCTGTTCAGGCCCAGATGAAAGGAAATAAAATGTAGCCACATCACGATAGATGGCATGGGTTACTAAGGTCTGCCTGTGTTGATAAGTGAGAACGCTGTGGCTATTTTTGAAAAGAAAAAGGAAAAAACACTCACAGGATAGAGACATAACTCAAGCAAAGATACAGACATTAGACCAAAATAGTGTTTGATTTAAACACATGATATTTTATTTGTTGTTGTTTTTTTTTTTTGTTTTGTTTTTTTGGTTTTTTCGAGACAGGGTTTCTCTGTGTAGCTTTGTGCCTTTCCTGGGACTCACTTGGTAGTCCAGGCTGGCCTCGAACTCACAGAGATCCACCTGGCTCTGCCTCCCGAGTGCTGGGATTAAAGGCGTGCGCCACCACCACCCGGCTGATATATATCCCAAACTGATCAATTCCCAAAGTGAAAGAAAGAATAAAGTAAAAATCCATCCCATAGAACGAATATCTTTCCTTGGTGTCCATTCCTATTAGGCCTGCTTTCACTATACCATACTTAAGCTTCTCTCTAACCAAGTGAGACTGTGTCTAGAATCCTTAACTAATACTTTTCTGTCTTGTCCCAAATAAATCTGCCACCGAAAGTCCCCAACAAGTCAAAAACTGCATGCGTGTAGCTCCTGTCCTATAAATCCCTACCCACTGTCCTATTTAGGTTTAACACTCAACTTGACACAGCCTAGAGTCACCTTAGAAGAGAGTCTCATAGAGTGAATGCACAGATCATATTGGTTTATGGGTCCTATCAGAGGAGGAATGACTTGATTGTCATATGATATAGGAGGGACCAAACTCCTATGGCCAGCACTATTCCATGAGCAGGAGATCGTAGGCTATGTAAGCTTAATTGAGTATAATTCCTCCATGGTTTTTTTGCTTGTGTTTCTGCCCTGACTTTCTTCAATGGTGGGCTACATCCAGTAGGCTGAAATAAACCATTTGCTTACCTAAGTTGCTTTTCGTCAGAGTATTTTATCATAACAACAGAAATGTAAGTGGAACATTTCTGAAATTAGTTATATTTCAGTGTAAGTAACTCCTTCAGGGTCCTGGCCTTCTCCTGCTGAGATGGACATGTGGGAGTCCCTTCTGTGGTAATTCCAGTGTTGTTTCTTACCCTTTGCAGAGTCATGAATTTGCTGTATGCAGTTCACAGAGAAATTTGTCTTCAAGGGGCTTGATGAGAGATCAGAAAGCATTAGACATCATTATCTGACAGGGGTCCAACCTGAGTCCTGTCACAGTGGTAAGATATAGAGAAAATGCCTATGTGTAGGCAAAAAAGTTCTGGTGGGTTCCTTTGTCAGCAGTCAAAGGGCAATGGAAAGCTGTGCAGTTTTTCTCTCAAACTGTGAGAAAGCCAAGCATTTAATACCTCCATTCCAAATGCAAACCAATCAAACATTGGCAGGTTTGGATTGTTTTATTTTGAGGTTTTAGCTTATCTCCATGGGATAAAAGCCTTTCCAAATGGGCTTTAACTAAAAATGTCATCCACCCCAGCTGTTCCCTGGTTAGCAGAAAGAGCGGTGACAGAAGGCTCCTTCTCATAGTCCTCTTCCATAATATCATTATCCAAATTTGCATGGCAAAGATGTGGCTGCTATTTATATGTTGATTATTACTGTTCTGCAGTTTATTTTTTTCCCAGCAGAGTTGAAAATTATATTTAGAAAAGCTGACATCATCTTTAAATATACATTATAGCTCTCATTTGGTAGAGATGAGCTGTTGAAATACACGCCACCTACTCAACTTCTCAGGGAAAAAATGGCATAGACGCTTCACACATGGTTATATATAAATGTGTACATTGGCATGGAAGTGGACTGGAAGCTATAAGATTATGAAGCAGTCTTGTGCACTCTGTTTTATGCCTTCTCAGCTTGATTTTTATTTCAAAAAGATGGACAATGTGACTTAGTCTTAGAGAAGATTTTCTGAATTCTAACTCTGGGCATCATAGCTACATATTTTTGGAATAATATTAATCCATTGTAAAAATCTGCACTCATCAATCTGAAAGGTGAGGGTGAGTGTTCATGAATGATATTAGGATTAAACTTTGTGGTACATCAAACAGATAATAAAATGTATGATTCATCTTTTAAGTTTATGTTCCAAACTGTGTAACATGTGCATCTTATAGACTATGTTGGTTGATTTTTTGACAAATTGACTGAGCCACTTGGTGTGAAAGTATTTGCTAAAATTCTAAGTGTTTCTGCGAATATCTTAGGGTAAGATTAATAGGCTCAATGAAACTGGTTGCTCTCCTTAATGTGATTGATTTTCATGCAGTCATTTACGTAGAGTGAAAAAGCAGATTCCGTCCCAAACAAGAGACTTCTTTTTTCCTCAGCTGCCATAGAAACTCGAAAACTGGATGTCTTTTTCTCTGTCATTGGATTTGAACAGATGCATTGAATCTTTCAGGATCTTGTGCATGTCAGCTTTCAGCTGGTGTCTGCACTATCCATTCTCTTGTGCCTCAGGCTTGCTTTCTACAATTATGCAAACCAGTTCCTCATATTCTCTTATATACCCTCTCTCTTCCCCCCCCCTCGTGTGTGTGTGTGTGTGTGTGTGTGTGTGTGTGTGTGTGTGTGTGACTATATGTTTGTGCAAAATATGTATGTAGTCACACATTCTATTGCTTGTGTTTCTGGGCAAGACTAATGCTTATATCACCTACTTTTTTGTGTTTACTTCTCATTAGTACTTTCTCAAGGCCCATTTTCCCATTTTTATTTATCAAAACTAAACAGATGAGGAAATTGAGGCCTTTAAGCAATGTGCTTTCAATCTTTAGGGTTATTATTGCTTGCACAGTACAAGCAAAATGAGATGTGTGATGTAATGTTGTACCACATACCATGTAGAAGTTATATGTTAGACAGAGACAGCTGTAGCAAGGAGATTTTGAAAGCCTTCTGTTTGCAATTGTAGTGAAATACCACAAGTTTACTCACCTCAGGCAGTTTTGAGCTAGATCTCACAGCATTGTAGTAGTGTACAATACAACCAATAAAATTGCAAGCTTAGTTCTGTGCTATGGAGTTAGAGGCAGAAAAAAATTTCTTAATTTCCCTAACACAGCCACCTTCACCCCTTATCTGTCTTGAATCAGAACTCTGAGTCCTGATCCAGTCAGGTTAGATTTACACTTTTAGTTTTGGGGCACATAAGAGTAAGACTAGCCCCAGAAGAATACCCAGGATCAAAATATCTAAAGTGTCATTGAAAAAGACTACATATTAAGGGGCAGTTTTTTATTAACATGCAGGTAACAGGGTTCTTGATTTCACAGTGGGGTTGTAATGCTTAGAGTGGCTGAAAGTTGGCATTGTTTACTATTGCTGGCGTGCAATAATGTTTCAGTTGATATGAGGCTGATTGTCTAGGTGAAAATACCTTCTTGGTAAGATTAGAGTACCAATGCAAAGCCTTTAAGTGATACTTTAGATGTTGTATTTTGCCAAATTATGTATTTTGACAATTATGAAACTTTCTTTGAGAACTTTTCAGTCTGTAAATGGAAAGAAAAATCCAGGTGCAGTTGCTAGGAGTAGTGAAATGATATTCTATGCTTTATAAGCTGCTTGGCCAAAGTTCAACTTTCATAAGTACTCATGCCTGTCCCTAGCTTTTAAGGGGCCAGTTTTATGTATGAGACCATTCTTTCTTTTATCCTGTTAAGCAGGTCCTGGTTTGAGCCAAGATCCATTTTCATATGAAGCTTAAAGGTAAATCATTTTATATAGTATTTGCATAGGCATAATTGTTTCCACCCACACCACCAGCCCTTGGACACTGTCATACTGGTAGATTCAAAATCCCATTCTTAACACATCACGACCCTGATCTAGAAAAGGGTTTCAATTTCAGGGTTTCACACTGTGATTCAGTTTTCTAGATGATGAATCCACTTTTCTTTCTAGTTGTAATAAACCAATATTGTTCCCATAAAAAAAAGAAAGAAAACTTTCCTTCTTCTATGCCTCTTTGACTACCAGAGAACATCACTTCAAGGTGAAGTTTGAGAAAGTTCATAAAAAATCAATTCTATATTGACCATTGGAGTTCAAAAGCAGTTGAGAATCACCATGATGAAGATTAAACCAACAAGTTACTTGAAATGTAGTTCTGAAAACCAGCATGAGTTGTGGTTGGTCTAAAATCAGCTCTTTAAAGTTTCTATCCCACTTACTCCATTCCCCTCAAACCCAAATGGTGACAGCCCTTTGCCATGACAGGTCTTTTCTTGGTTAGTTATCCTCCCAGGGAGAAGAGATAATAGTTTGTTCTCAAAGCAAGAGGCAGACAGCAGAGTGGGCAGTGGGCTGGGGTGGGTTTACCTAATATGTCCCTCACACATACCTGTATGAGAAACCATGCAGTAAAAAGATGATTGTGTTTCATGTGAGAGCTCTGTTCTTCAACCACTACAGAAGGAATTATCACAAATATGTTGCTCAAAATGTAACCTATTTACTAGTTCTACCTTCTCTAAGTTTATACTTCCAGATTCAATGTAACTGGGGAAAGCACTCATGGCAAGAGTCTGATATCAAGCAGATGGGCAGAATTAATGTTTTTTTTTTTTGGACCCTGTAATGAAATATTCTCTTCCAACTTATTCTGATGGATGGAAACGCCATATTCTTACATCATGGTGGCTGATTATTTGCTGTGGATATCGCTCTGTATGCTATGAATGTGCTGCTCTGATTGGTTAATAAATAAAGTGCTGATTGGCCAGTAGCAAGGCAGGAAGTATAGGTGGGACAAGAAGAGAGGAGTATTCTGGGAACAGGAAGGCTGAGTCAGGAGAGATGCTGCCAGTTGCCACGATGAGAAGCAAGATGTAAAGATACCGGTAAGCCACGAGACACATGGCAAGGTTAGATTTACAGAAATGGGTTAATTTAAAATTTAAGATCTAGCTAGCAAGAAGCCTGAGCCATTAGGCTATATCGTATATAAATAATATAAGCCTTTGTGTGTTTACTTGGGTCCCAGTGGTTGCGGGACTGGCGGGTAAGACAGATTTGTCCTGACCATGGGCCAGGCAGGAACAGGAAAACTTCAGCTACAGATACCTTCACTGTCGTGCTGTTTATAACAGAGGGTCTACTGTCACTGCTTAAAGGTTACCCTGGTCCATAGCCAAATAGTTCTTTCATGTTTAAAATCAATGGTGATTGGATTCATTGAATGTATCCTTCACTTCAATTTTATGATTCATTTGTCTTTGAACTGTAGACCTAGGTACCTGTTTCCAGTTAAGACATCTATAATACAACCCACACAATCAAGACTTGGGGAACATCATAGAAGAGGGAGTGGGTAGAAAGATTGTAAGAGCCAGAGGCCAGGATGTCTGTTGCTAAAAGATAGGCTCTTTTAAAAAAAATAAAGAAGAAGAAAAAGTACAAGAAGTGGAAAAGAAGAGTGCATCTGGGAAGAGTTAGGAGTGCATATGATCTAAATACATTGTATTAAATTCTCAAAGAATTAATAAAAACATTAGATTATTAAAATCAATTCTGAAGTGAAAGTTTTTTATTTTATTGTATTTTATTTTGTCATAGCATTTAATGAATGAATGAATGAATGAATGAATGAATGAATGAATACCTAGCCACTGGGTTTAAGGTTAACAACTAAACTGTCACTTATACCTGCTGGGAGAGCAAACATCAGTTTTCTCCATTATAGTGACACTGTATATATTGATTACTAGAGGACTGGCCTCATGTTCAGGAGTAGTTGACCAACATATAATGGACTTTATGGGTTATTTTTCTGTGCTTTTATTTGGTTATAGTTAGGTGTTTCTTGGGGGGCGGGGCATGGCATGATTTTATTTTGTTTTCTTGGTTTGGGGAAATCTTGTAATTTTTGTTTGTTTTTTGGGTTTTGTTTGTTTGTTTGTTTGTTTGAGAAAGTACCTAAATTTGGGTGGTAGGGAGGGGATAAGGATCTGGAAAAATTGGGGAAAGGGGAAGAATATGATAAAAATATATTTACACATATTTTTAAGTATAAAAAATAAAATATAATAAAAAGGTAGGTAGAGACAAACAAAATTGAAAAAGCAAGTTTGCATAGTTTGTCTTTCATGATTTTTAATTGGGATTTAATAAACAAAATAAATACATAGATTTTAACTTTAAAAATAAAATTAAGAAACTTAAAAATGCTTATTCCATAAACAGTTTTAGATTTATGTGTTTATTAAGGAACTTCCATATGCTCTAAAGCCATTTTTCCAGCCACTGGTAATCTAATTTTGACACATTATTAATTACTAAGCTCTCTGTATTTGATGATATTTTCTTTCTATTTCTCATAATTTCATAAAACATGACATGCTTTATTTTGTAAGCATGTCTTGTATGGCTTCTTGTGGTCACTAGTTTCTCAGATGTTGAGGAGTGGAATGTTTTGAAGATTAATCCTGTACTTTGTATAATGAATCCAATTGGATTCAATCAATGTTTGTATTATGATGAGATTGGGGTGGTATGTTTATGATAAGATTGGGGTAGTATGTTTATGATGAGATTGGAGTAGTATGTTTATGATGGGAATAGGGTAGTATGTTTATGATGAGATTGGTGTAGTATGTTTATGATGAGATTGGGGTAGCATGTTTGTGATGAGATTGGGGTAGTATGTTTGTGATGAGACTGGGGTAATATGTTTATGGGTCTTAACTGGGGAGACAGTTCAGTGAATAAAGTGCTTGTTGTCCAACTGCAAAGACCTACATTTGGTTCCCTGGAACCTGCATAAATGTCAGGAATGCCTATCCCATGTCTGCATCATGACTGAATAACAGCATGTGATCTTTGCCTCAGGATATAGCTTGCCACAGTACTTCCCCATACCTGATTTGGATGAATCTTAGCAAAAAAATTTAATTTAGAATTATTGTAGAAATGAGATAATGTGGATTTGTGACATGGATAATATATTTTACATGCAAGAAGCATGTGGATGCATGAGATCTGGACAATGGAAGACTGCAGTTTGAATTGTCTTCTAAAATTCATATGTTGAAGTCTCAGCCATCAGTACATTGGAATGTAAATGTTTTGAATGGTCTTTCAAAGTTAAAATGCTACTGTTAGTGTGTGTTCCTATTCAAATATGACCAATATCTTTTTAAAAATAGAACAGGTTGCTGGGAAAGTACATGTATGGATAAAAGTACATTTGGGAAGAGAGCAAAAAAATATTTTGTTGAATTTATCTGGACTGTGGTGTAGGATTAACTATAACTCCAGTATGTTGGTTTTAGAGAGGGAAGCTCCTCTTCTCAGATCTGTCTGCTGCACAACAATTTGGATGTAGAACTGCCATTCATGCCTGTGGATACTAGCCTCAGGATAGAATTGAAATATTTACCCACTTTAATAAATATTTGCCAGTGAATCTGAGTCTTGAGTTTTCTGTTTGGGGAAGTTATTAAATATGGATTCAACTTCTTTAGAAAACATAGATCTATAGAGATGACTTACTCATCTTTGTATGCACTTTGATCGGTTTCATCTTTCGAAGAAATCACCCACTTGACCCAAACCATAAAATTTATAGGTATAGATTTTTTTTATACTTGTTTACAATGTTACTTTAGTGTCTGTGGTATCAGAAAAGATAACCCTTCTTTTGTTTCTGATATGAGATATTTTGTCATGTCTTTTTTATGGTTAGCTGGGCTTATCTTTTACCAATTTTATCCATGTTAAGCAGACTCCATATTTCAATTTTATTCATTTTTTTCTGTTATTTTTTTTTTTAGTTTCATTGACTTCTCTAGCTTTCTTAGTTATTTCCCTATTCACTTTATACTTAAATTTTAATTGTCATTTCTATTTTTGTTTTCTCAGATGCTTTTAATATTTTATACTACCTTTGTATTTGTTTTTGACAAACACCTACATAAAGATATTATATTTTGATCACATTCAACACACGTTATCCTCTCTTATCATTTTCCCATTCTTTTTTACTCTATTCTTCCCAGCTACTCCCTCTTTTACATTTTTTTGATATCTGTATATACAAGATCTCTGCAGGTAGACACAGCTGCTATGTACTCCTGAGTAGGATGGCCTATGTCATAGATAGCCCAAAGATAGCACTTCATAGTGTTCCTTCCTACCCTTTTGTTCCCACAGTCCTTATTCTTGTTCCTGTGTGATGGCCTCTGAGTCTTGAGTTGGGTTATACAGCTATCTCATTTACAAATTCACAATCAGCCATCACTTCTTTTTATCACTTCCGTCTGCTATGAATCTCTACATTAGTCATTACCCTATGGCAGAAAAGGGGGAAATTCTTTTCCTCAGGCTAAGAACAGCACAAGCTCATGGCTATCAACATAAATGTTTAGGAGGCAGTTTGTCTCCACATCACTTAGCAAAACACAGTAGTGCTTTTCCCTAAGGCCTGTGACTCTCCCAACCATAGGATTTTTATCAGGGTTACAGTAGCATCCATGCTTTCCCTCCCATGGAGCATATCACAAATAGAATTGGAAATGGCTGGTTAAGTCCCAACCATTCCTGTCACTGTTGCACCAGTGGAGCATCTAGCCATAAGGTTGGAATTGAAGTGAGCAGCTTCCATAGCTTATAAAGACTGTGGATGACTATTTTGCTTCCAGCAGCACCTTCTGGCACTGTGGGTATTACCAAGAGGAAGGAAAATGCAGCTCATTTCCAGCTTGATTTTTCTGTGTACAGAATCCAAAATGTACATTATTTTCATAAACATGGTCTTCCCATTTAGATCTGGTGAGCAATTAAAAGAAATAGCAATTTTTTTTATTATTTTGGGGGCCTCTGAACCAACAATTTATGGAGAGGTATCATACACCTTGCCCTGCGATTCTTCTTTAAAATCCTGTGGCTGCTGGCAGCAGTAACATCTACATACGCAAGATACAAATTCTATTCTTTATATTATGCGTACTCTTGTTATCCTAATCAATATGTGGATTTAGGATATTCATTTAGTTTATTTTTCTTATGCATTAACTACATCTATGAATTTATCCCTAGCCATTTATTGTTATTGTATTGCAGATAGGGTTTTTTTGTTATACCTTAAATTCTAATCAAATTTAAAATATCTTAATTTCAAGGAATTCTTTGACACAAAATGTTAAAAATATTTTTAAATTATTAAGTACTCAGATATATTTTAAATGTCTTTCTCTTATCATTTTTTTATTTAATGAATTGAGTTCCTAGAACACATTTTGAATTATACATGGACCTTTAAATATATTCTGATGGATTTTTGGTGTGAGTGTAGTTTATTGAGGTGAATGTCCCATGTACTGTTAAGAACAAGAACATATAATCTGCTGTTGTTAAGTGGAATGTTCTATAACTGTCAATTAAATGAAGCATATGGGTAGTAGTATTGATTTCAACAACCCACATGGATTTTTCTGCCCAGTTGAACTATAAGTTGCTCCTGGGAGTGTTGAGGTCTTCATCTATCCTTGTGGCTTTTTAATTTTTTTAAGTTATATTCAATTTTTTTCCAACTATTTTGATGTTCTATGGGTAACAGAAACCTAAATTTCTCTAATGTTACTTTTGACTTTGTGTTTGGTCTCCCTTAAAGTCTTCTACTTCCCTAAGTAAACACCTCAAGCTGGAGTTCTTTCAGCTTTGTTATTGGGTGGATGGTTAGTTCAGATGGTAGGGTATCTCACACTCTAGGTAGAATTAAGTTCCCAATGTAATCATCTCCACCCCACCCCCACCCTGGCCCATGCTGCCCTCACCAACTGCATCCTGTATATTGTACTTTCTTTGCAACAAAATTGCACATTGCTACAGTATTAACATTTTTACTTAGCTGGTTACAAACTGCCACTAATTTAGTAACTTAAAACTGTACATATTTATTACCTCATAACTATAGTGACTGAAGTAACAGCCACTTTTTATCTTCTGAGGGGCTTGAGAGTCTGTGCTGTTTTCATATAGGTGTATGTGTGTGTTTATACTCAACCCCCACAACACACACACACACACACACACACACACACACACACACACACACACACACACATATATATATATATTATGACTGCTGCAAGTGGAAATATTATGGTAGAACTCAAAGGAAACAAATTTTATAACAGTATAGAATGAAATTAATTCCAAACTGTTGAATTCCCACATTAATTTCTCTAAATTCCATACAAAATTCCAGTGAAACCGCTGTATGGTTTTGTTAGAGTTCTATAACCACTACTTAATAATGTATCTTTACATTTACTAGGCTTTGGGAAGCTAAGCAAACTCACCAGGTAATGGGGACAATCATAATACTTATTACATGTAAAACAACTATGAGAGTCAATGGAAAAACAAATAAAAAGCATCTCTTCTGGGAATGGGAATATAACTTGCAATCAGTGCAACTCACTTTTGTAGTATGAGTATACACACACACACACACACACACACACACACATGAAATTATATATCAGTATGCATACTGTGGTATATATCATGTTAAGTAATATTAATTGTATGTTTTTCATTTGGAAGCGGCATAAAATATGTGACTTTTACTTTATTTATATTTTTAAATGTTTAAAATAAAATTTATTTATATTTTTAATAGGGATGATTTGCAATGCCATGTTACAGGTGTTAACATTCAGAGAACAACTTTCAAGAGCCAGTTTTCTCTTTTGCCATGGGAGTTCTTGTGGTTGAACTCTGGTTCTAGGCTCAGATCCTTCTTGCTAGCCCTTGAGAGTAAGTTTTATTATATATTTTTAATAGATTTTATGTGACTATCAGTTTAAGAAACAGATATGAACTTTCTCTGTGCAGTATATTAAACTAGGTTGTTTTAAGGAACTTATATACTGTAGTATGTAATATTTTTAAACGTGATTGGAATTAGTCACACAGGAGACTAGTAAGGCACACTTTAGAGTGTGTCTGAGAGGTTACCAGAGGGAATTAACTGACAGGAAGGCATCCACTTTGATGTGGTATCATAAAGCATGTTCTGGGAACCTAGACAGAAAAAAAGAAGGCAGGAGAAAGGCATTTGAGGACAGGTATCACCTTGTCTACCCACTATGACTAGAAAAGCTTTGCTATACAACACCTCCCCTGCCAGAAGGAAGGATAGCTTCTAACAATGGACACAACAATTTGTAACTGCTTTTTGTTGTTTATGTCAGATATTTTGGTCATAGTGACATGAAAGTAACACATATACATCAATTGTTACCAAGCTATTTTAAACAGTGAGGAATTGTTATTTGATGGACATAAAGTTTCAGGTTTGTTTAAACATTATAAAATGATCGGAAGAATTTAAAATCAATAGTTAGATATCACATTACCTATTGTGTACTGCAATAAAGTAAGATCAGGTAATCAGATTTTTTGCTATTTTTCAATAATTTGCACATAGTTGCTTATAAATGGTATATTTTGATGTAAAGGTGGGTTAAAAAGGAAATTAAGGGGGACATTTTAAATTTGTTAATCTGTGTGGAATATTCATAAAATCATGATTATTAAAAATTTCATTATATTTAAAATCTAATTATATAGCCTATGAAATTTCCATTATAAAATAAAATATTAACTAATTAAAAAATCTAATATACTGAGAAGAAAAAAATGAGGATAAAGAATACATTTTGGTAGAAAAAATGCTCAGTTAATAAATGTAAGAAGTTGAATAAAATAAAAAATAATTATCTCTCCACAAAGCACTTAATTTAGATAACCAATAACAAGAAAGGAAATCCTTAGATTAGAAATTGATGCTGAACTTTGTAATAAAAGTAATCAGTAAAAATCTTTAATCATCTTAGCCTCATGAACAGGTGTGGATATGTAGGCACATGTGTGGAAGTGTGTGTGCACATATTTATGAAATCGAATCCTTATGCTCTGTACTTTTAAAGCTAAAAATAAACCACATTAATAAAATTTCTAAAACACACGTTTTGTAGAAGTGATTTCAATGACTGTATACAATAAACTAATGATGACATTGAAATAACAGTAGTGAGGGGTAAACTGAAGAAGGGCTGGTTAATCTTTTGTCCCAGAAAGTAATAATCCAATAGTCAAAATATGTGTTGATGAAATTTAGCAACTGTAATATGGGCTGTTGTGTTAATGTAGTGTGTTGCTAACCATGGTTAAGTACAACAATGTAATTTGTTTTAAAGAAGTGTTTATTTTTTTATAAAAAAAAATCCATAATGCTGTTCATAAGCTGCAGAGCTTGAGAGGATCAATATTTGATCACTTATTGTTGATGATAAGTCATATGATAAGTATTTATATCTTCTGCATATTTTTCTTTAAAATATTTGTAACTAATTGCTTGAGAATCTCATACATTTTATGTTCTATATTTTCACTCCCTTTTTCTATCTACTAACACATTCACACTCATTTCCTACTCACCCAATTTTGTATCCTCATTTTTAAAACTCACTGAGACACATTAATTCTGGCCAAATACTGTTATGTGTATGACTATACACTGGAGCATGTTAGACCTATCCTTCAAGGAAACCCTTTTTCTTCCAGAAGTTATCAATTACTGGTAGCTCCTCAGCTAACGGTAGGATTAAATGTTCACCTCCAACTCCATGGCAGAATTTTTGTGTTACTTGAATTTTCACAGGTCTTGTGCATGCTATCACAATTACTTGAATTTTCACAGGTCTTGTGCATGCTATCACAATCACTGTGAGTTCACATTTGAATCTCCTCTATTGTGTCTGTAAAATAACATTTTCTTATAATGGTCCATGATCTCCCACTCTTTCACTATCTCCACCTCCTTATCTGCATTGATCCTAAGGCATGGGAGAAGAAGGTATAATATAGATGTTCCATTTAAAGCTGATGCTGGTCAGTTGAGGGTCTCTGTGTGAACTGCCACCTACTGCAAAAGGAGTTTTCTCTGATGATGTTTGAAAGATGTACTAATCTGTGAAAGTAATAAGAAGTCATTAGGAGTGGACTTAATCCTATGTCCCATTAGTGAATCATAGTAATAGAGTATCCTCTAGGGTCTATGACTTGTCTAGCCACAGGTTCTTGGACTTCATAACTCTCGAAGATATAGGTTCTATTTTGTAAATGAGAACTTAAAGGCAATTGGAAAGCAGTTGTTTACTCTTGTGACATCTATGCTGTTATTATACCAGTGGGCATGACTTGCCAGACAGGTCATTACTATAGTTCATAGGGCTCATAGCTAAGTAAGATGTGTAACTACTTTTTTCCTCTTGTAGCATGCATAGCACCTACACAACTTTAAAAATGCTCATTCAAAATACTCTCAGTAAAGTATTTAGAGTTGAAATGAGAATACATCTATAGTTTTTCTTAAAAAATTCAACAGAAGGAATACAAGGAATAAAAGGGTATAGAAATTAATTATGACAAACTCTTGAAACTGGTTAGTGTGATGATAAGCAAAACACTGATACTACTCTGGAATATATTGCAAACTCATTAATGTTAACAACAAAAACAACAGTAAAAATCCATGGCTCTTCCTCACTACAATGTTATATCATAGAAACTGGTGATTTATACACTTCAATGACTATCATGATCATAACTCTTGCCGCATCCCAATGTTATTGCCTGACTATTCTGAGTCATTGTTCACAACTCACTGTTCAAACCAGATTGTTGAGTTCTGCTTCTAGCAAATATTCATATGCTAAGTATGTTTTGGATTGTGATCAGCAAAAAAAAAAAGAAAAAGAAAAAGAAAAAAGAAATAATTATTGTAAACTAGGGAGATGAGAGTCAATTATATAGTTAAGAAGTATATTTTCTTTTCATATATATGAAGGGACAAGAAAAGCATAGCCCAGAGAACTCCATGAGCAAAATGTACCTTAAGTAAAGCAAGAGACTTTTTTGATAATTTATTGTAACAACTAAACTAATAGATAACTTGTATTGAATTCAGCTTACACTCTTCCCTAGGATGAGACCTTATATAATTATCTCATTTATTTTCATATATTAGCTCCTCAAGCTGGATATTGCTAATGTGCATCATTCACAGTGCCCAATTTACTTGCACAGATAAAGCAACTAAGAAGTAAGAAGGTCAGAATTTTATCTCAACATTTGATCCCATGGTTCATAGCCTGTTAATGTATGAAGTGTTTATTTAAAATTTTGTGCCTCTTGGTCTATAAACAACCTATTCTTTTTTCCTTTCTCTATTTTCTTTTATTCTTCTCTCATACATTGCACCTCCAATCACAGTTTCTCTTCCCTTTTCTCCTCCCAGTCTCTCCCCCAAGCTCCTCTCTTGACCAGATCCACTCTTCTTTCCTTTCCCTTAAAAAAAGAAGTAGTAGAGCCGAGTTCACATGATATCCACAGAACATGGCCTAAGAAGTTACAACAAGACTAGGCACAAAGCCTCATATCGAGGCTGGATGAGATCATTCAGCAGGTGGAAAAGGGTCCCAAGATTGGGAAAAAAAATCAAAGACACTCCCCACTCCCACTGTTGGGAGTCCCACAAGAACACCAAGTTACACAACCATAAGATAGATGCAGAGGACCAAGCTCAGACCCATACAGGATCCATGAGACACCCTTTTAAGAAGAAAAACTTAGTTTTTCACTTGTATATCTACTGTTGATTCATTGTCTGCTATGTCCTGGATCCTTTGCCAAGATTAGAAAGACACTGGTGACACTGAGCAGTTTTGAGAGGGCTAAAGGTGTTCTGATGACACATACAAATTGAAGACCAGACTGAAGTGCTCTACGTTAGTACTTTTGTTTGCTTTCAAGTCAGACTTTAGACTTAGGGCAAAAATTGAGGAAAAATTATGAAAGGCATAGCTGAGAAAAAATTTAAGTAAGTGTGTCATAAATATAGGTTTGGAGAGACAGTTCAGAGATCATTTGATAAGAAAAATTAATTGGACATCAGCAAAAAATATAGTGGCAGAGGTAAAAACTGCTAAGTCTGTCTAGGTCTGGTTGCACAGAGAAGGATGTGCGGTACGAACTACATCTATGAAAATGGCTGGAATCCTAATGGTATTGGTTTTCCTCAGGATATCCCATCCACACAGTTTTGCTGGGGTTCAGTAGGTAATGAGCAGATATGTTAGGAGAAAATGCAGATTTCAGAAAATTTCACTAGAATGTTTTTGACAATTGCCAGAGAAGTTTGTAGTAAACTACTAAAGACAACATTGCCTTGGAACAATTGCAATTCTTTCTCTTTCTAGCTAGGAGTTATAAATCAATACTTCGAGTCTATTTTCATCTTGGAATTTTGAGGAGAACAAAAATCACAGTGCAGTTTTCTGAGTAAGACATCTCTTCAGCATGCCACCTGAGCCCTTTGGCAAGCACCATGCCTGCTTGGGATGCCAACCCTGGCTACTGCAGACAGAGGAAGTAATAGTAATTGCTGTTTCCATCCCTTTGGACATTTCCAAGCTGTCATTGGCATCTCTTTCACAAACGCTCCACTGGCAGCTAGGGAGAGAGGGATTTTAAAGATACTATTAACATTTTTTTCCCCAATTAGGAAGTGTGTGATTAAATAATTGCTCCAAACCATTGAAGATGACCCACCTTCAAGAATGAAAGTGAAACCGTGAAAGTCTGCCTGCAGTTCATCATAAGACTGCGGCCGAGTGTGTACTATGACATCCAGTGCAGGATAGTTAGACCTTAGTTCACATGACTTGAAAAGTTGCCTTACTTGACGATTTCTTTATCTAAATAAAGGTTGAGTCAAATTATTTTGTCTCTGTCTCCCCCTCTCCATCCTTCAATCCTTCCCTCCCTCACTTCCTCCTTCCCTGTCTTTTGAATATGCTGGGATGATTCCTTTTCTCCCAATGATGTAATAGACACTGGAATAAGCTATTCCTCTTGTTTTAACTTTTCTAAATTTTGTTTCTTTTTTTTTAAAAAAATTTTTATTTTGCAATGCAATTAAGTTCTACATACAGGCACAGATTCCCTTGTTCTCCCCCCTCCCGCCCCCCTCACCTTCCCCCCAGCCCGCCCCCCATTCCAATCTCCTCCAGGGCAAAGCCTTCCTCACAGACTGAGATCAACCTGGTGGACTCAGTCCAGGTAGGTCCAGTCCCCTCCTCCCAGGCCGAGCCAAGGGACCCTGCATAGGCCCCAGGTTTCAAACAGCCGACTCATGCAATGAGCACAGGACCTGGTGCCACTGCCTGGATGCCTCCCAAACAGATCAGGCCAATCAACTGTCTCACCCACTCAGAGGGCCTGATCCAGTTGGTGACCTCTCAGCCATTGGTTCATATTTCATGTGTTTCCGTTTGTTTGGCTAGATGTGGAACAAGGATGACTGGACTGCTACTCACATCACCAGGCAGGCTACCTGGAAAACAGGACCCCAAGAAAGACACAGGGATCGCCCAATGACAGAGAAATGGAATGAGATCTATATGAACAGCCTGGACATGAGTGGAGGTAGTGAAGGGCGAGGGTCGAGGGAAAGAGAGCTTGGGTGAGTGGGAGATCCCAGCTGGATCAACAACAGAGAGGGAGAACAAGGAATAGGAGACCATGGTAAATGAAGACCACATGAGAATAGGAAGAAACAAAGTACTAGAGAGGCCCACAGAAATCCACAAAGATACCCCCACAACAGACTGCTGGCAATGGTCGAGAGACAGTCCGAATTGACCTACTCTGGTGATGGGATGGCCAAACACCCTAATTGTCGTGCTAGAAACCTCATCCAACTACTGAGGGATCTGGATGCAGAGATCCATGACTAGGCCCCAGGTGGATCTCTGGGAGTCCAATTAGCGAGAATGAGGAGGGTTTATATGAGAGAGAACTGTTGAGACCAAGGTCGGATAAAGCACAGAGACAAATAGCCAAACAAACGGAAACAAATTTTGTTTCTTTTGCAACTGGTTTTGTTCTAGATATTCGTTTTTTCTTTGTTTAAGTGACTGAGGACAAGCCTCTTTATCTTTTTATACCTCAGGACCCTCAGCTACAAAATGGAGATGGTGATAGGCCATAGCACTACAGATTGAAGTCCAGCAAAGTGCTAAGCACATACTTCGTAAGTACAATGGCATAAGTAGTCTACCCTAATGGACACACATTCCTATGAATGTGAGGGAGGCTCTGCTTTTTCTGTCCCGCTATTGAAGCTTAACTGTACCTGTCACTTCTGACTGCATTTTACATTGGTATACATGTTTTCTGTCTTCCCTATAAATCTGGTAAGTTACTGTCTATATTTGATTCACCTACATGCCTGTATTTTCATGAATGATGAGGTGATCAGACGATGCACTTACTTTCTTCTTGGGTAAGTCTCTTTATCATTTTGAAATTTGTGAACAAATACAGTTCCCTATAAGTTAGAATGTCCAGCAGGCTACTGGCTACTCTTGCTTCCATGAATCTTGAGATCGCCTATCTGCACCCTGGCCCTGGCTCCTTCATCATACTTTCAGGCTACAGTGGTTTCCAAGGGCACATCTGTTGACACTTCCTTTGCTTCATATGATTCAGTAGGACTCTACTGTTAGTTCAGTCTTCAACATTTCCACAGAAAAAACTTCAGGGGCTTTGGAGTTCTACCCTATCTTTGTCACCTCATAGTTCTTCAACTCCTGCAAGTTAGACGTTCTACAATCCACTAAGACAAAGAAAATTTTCTCTTTCTTGTATGTAATTTATCTTATGTGTATCAAGTGTTTTATTTGCATGTATATACATATATCACCTATGTGCCTGGTATCCACAGAGATCAGAAGGAAGGGGTGTGATATCCTAGAACTAGAGTTATATAGATTGTTGTGAGCCACCCTTTAGTTATTGGTAATTTAATCTGCTTCTTCCTGAAGAGAAGGAAGTATTCTAACTGCTGAGCCATCCCCCCAGTTCATTAACATTTTTGTAATTCTTCCAGACTTCTGTTCTTTAGAGTCACCTAGCCTACTGTACTAAATATATATATGTATAATATATATATTATAATATATAATAAATAAATATATATATAATATCTTAGAATTCAGCTTACATTCCACCTGTGTTGCCTCATCCAGCAACAGTTATCAGCTTCTTTCTGTCTTGACCACTTTCTGTCCTCTTGGCTGACCTGACATCCCATTAATATCTCGTGACAACCTAGATCACAATCTAAAAATTCATCATCTCACATATTACTCTCCTGTTTCAGACTGTAACGTCCCTAAGAACAAGGTAACTGAGCCTTGAATTAATTTCTTCCTTTCTAAAGTGTCCAATAATAATAACATACAATCCACTGTGGCCTTCCCATTCTTCTGTCTACCCAGTTGAATTCTGCTCATGTAAGATTGATATTATTTTCCTTATTAAAACTAAAAATTGATACTTACCTGGCAGGGGAGACACCATGATCAAGCAGGTGGTTTTCCCAGGGTGAGGCTCACCCATTGCACTTGGGGTGTGTTGACCCCTGTGATTTCCCCAAATGCGGGAAACTCGACTGCAAAATTTATGGTAGTGGGGGACTGCGTGCACTCTCTCCCCTTTAAAAACAAAAAACAAAAAACAAAAAAACTAAAAATTGTACTAGTTATTACTCAGATATATATTAGGACATGTTTGAGGTATATTAACTGTTTTTGAAAACTTATAAATACAAAAGTTTGATTTGGTAGCCTTCTATATTATCAGACATGTAATATTTGTGACTTCATTATCATCCTTATTTAGATGTTTGTGTTTTTTTTTCTTCTGCTTTTGAGACAGAGTCTGACTCTGTAGCCCAGTCTACTGTATAGCTCTATGTAGCCCAGATTGTTATCAAACTCACAAAAATTCCTGTGCTAGGTAACAGCATGCCTTAATTTTATGCATGTGTGTGTGTGTGTGTGTGTGTATGTGTGTGTGTGTGTGTGTGCTTCCAACAAAATGTATTGAGAGTTATCAACATTTTCAATCAGCTGTCCTCCTCATGTCCATTGCTCTATTAACTATAGCATATTTAGTGACAACATACTGTCCAGTGCTAAACACCAGTGGTGTAGTCCATGGTTGTTGTGGAACACAGTCCTACAGGCCTGACATATAGCCTTTATACTCTTTACCTGTTAGTAGTTTTGATCACCTGCAAGAGATCCACATGAGATTAGGCCCATCAACTTTCTGTAAAGTAGGGTGATTCAAGACTCTCCATTCCTCCCCAATGATTTCTAAGGAGTTAATGACTACTAGGAGAGAGACATTTTCTTCATTGTTGTAGTTGTTCAAAATTTGCCTGTGCTTCCATAAGTAGCCATAATTAAATTCATTTGTTCATACAGCTAAATGTAAGTGAAATCATTTCCTTTGTCTGTTGTTGGTATAAAATATAATGTCAATAGATATTTGCTAACCTATAGTGGGATATTTGTACACCATGTGAAGACATATTGCTGTGATTGGTGTATTAAGGAGCTGAATGGGCAATAGCTAGGCGGGAGTTACAGGCAGGACTTTGGAACTGAGAAAGAAGTCTGGGAAGAAGAAAGGGGGAGTCTCCAGTCAGACATGGAGAGGAAACAGAAGGTGCAAGATGGAAGAGAGGTAAAACCATGTAGCAGAATGTGCATTAATATAAATGGGTTAATTTAAGTTATAAGAGCTAGTTGAGACAAGCCTAAGCTAAAGGCCAAGCTTTCATAATTAATAATAAGCCTCTGTGTCATTATGTGGGGCTGGTGATCCAAAGACAGTCTAAAAAGAAGGCTTATTACACTAACCTTCCCATGAAATTCATATACAACAGTTTTGCCTGTTATGATAAATAAAATCATATCCATATATTGCTAAATATCAGCATCATATTTGGCTGAGGAATTCTGACTTAGCTCTAAGACTAGAAGCTAGGAGTATTTCAAACTATTTCCACACTGGATGGCTTTTTGCCTATTCAACAATTTGCATTTTTTTGTGGTGTTATTACTACTATGTTAGAATATAGTGTATAATCTTAGCATTAGTACTATTCTATGATTTAGGAAAGGCTTTCCATTCTGAAAGCAAACGCAATACAGACTTTTTAGTTTGCTGAAAAATGTACAAGTTAAAACTAGGTATGACAATATGGTCAGTGTATGTGATGATATTAAAAGCTACCACAGTGCCTACAAGGTAGTAACCCAGATGCTCTTTCAGGAGCCATTCTCAATTATACCAATATTAATAATCTCTTTAATTGCTAGATATAACTATAAATTATTATACCCTTTTAATTCATGGAACACCTTTAGAAAACAGCTATTTGTGACATAACTCACCATAACTGAGGTTCATGAATTTCAGCACATATCTTGCACCATTTTATGAGTGGGAACTCATGAAATTTAGATCAATAGCTTTGGAGCCTGCCTGGGACTGGACTAGGTCCTCTGCATAAACGAGACAGTTGAATAGCTTGGTCTGCTTAAGGGCCTCCCTGGTAGTAGGATCAGAATCTATCCCTGGGGCATGAGCAGGCTTTTTGAAGCCCACTACCTATGACAGGACACTTTGCACAGCCTTGAAACAGGGGTAGGGGCTTGGACTTGCCTCAGCTGAATGTACCAGGCTCTGCTGACTCTTCATGGTAGGCTTTACCTTCTTGTAGGAAGGAATGGGGGAGTGGGTTGTGGGCGGAGGCTGGAGGGGCGGGAGGAGGGAAGAGGGTGATCATTGGTATGAAAAATGAATAAAAAATATTTAGATGAAGAGTACATGGTAAGGGCCATATGAGAAATCTCTAGACTGTTTCCTCCCAACAATTTTGTTAATTTCAAATTGTTGTGATGTAAAAGAAAAAAATTATGGTTTTGTTTTGTTTTTAAGAGAAGAGCAAGATTTTTGATACTACCAGTGTAGGCTGAAAAAGTTGCCTGAACAAGAGAAAGAGTTGAGCAGCAGGGACTGCTGTATCATCAAGTCTGCAAGGGGGTTGAGTTCTCTGTGTCTTTGCAATTACAAAGCATACATACCCCTTAGCCCTTCCATGATCCTTTTCTAAGCATGTGTGCCCCTGCTCTTATTTCCTCCTCTCACTAATTAGGCTGTTTTATGTGCATTTCAGCATGTAATATTTCATATTTAATAACCTTGCATCAGAAGAAAGGGGAAGTCAAAGGGGCTGGAATTTATTGCCAGGTGTTCTGGAAGGCATCTGGAGCATTTATGGTGAGCCTACAAAATTCCTCAATACCCTGAGGAATCCACAACCACACTTTCAGGAATCCAATAAGTTTCAGCTGAGAATCCTATAAATACCACAGAATGAGAGCCTTACCCTAACCATGCTCTTTCACTGGGCATTCAGGAGACAGGAAGTTAAGGGTTGCTATAATTGGCCTTCACATTTAGCACCTTGTTAACATATATTGAGGAAGTTCACACCTCTAATCTCTTGTTGCTAATGTCTGCCTGTTAGAATTTGAACTCCTAAGAAGAGATTGTCTTGCTAGAAATGCTTTTCCTAAGCTCCAGGAAAAGAATTCAAACATAGCCAGTAAGATATGGAAGCTGACATGTTAGGTATCTTCAACCCCTGGGGCAGCTCCAAAGATCAAAGGTGAGTGACACCAAGTGTCACTGAATGTCTCCATGCCTCCAGGTTATTTTAAAGGGATCAGTGCAATTCTTTCTTTTCTTAGAAGTTATAGCAGAGCCCCGCTCTTTCACTTAAGAATGTACACAGCCCTTCAATCAGGGCTGCAAAGTCCACACCCTACTAGTCCTTTAAAATTCTGTTCAAATCTCTTGTCCTTCAAAAATGCTTAATCAACTGTAGCTCAAGTAGTTCATGTAGCTGTTTTCCAATTCCAAATAGATTTGTCTTTTAGAAACTCCTTAGGAAGTAAAATGATGTACCTCCTGCAGACAGCTATCTCAGATCTCTCTTCTGACAGAGCCTAAGCCAGTGACAGTGACCAGTGGTGGCACCCTTAAAGAGCAAGGCATCTTTTTCAGCCTTCTTTTGGTGAAATTGTTCACTGTGGACAAAAGATATTAGAATAGCAATTGAAAATGAGGATTTCCAGAAATAAAGATCCTGAAAATGCTAGAATTGGAGCCTTCTAGAAGGCAGTAAAAGCTGACAGCAGGTTTTCCCTTAATTTCTTTTATCTCACAGAGTACAAAGTATAGTGTCTAGTGTTACACCTCTCTCTCTCTCTCTCTCTCTCTCTCTCTCTCTCTCTCTCTCTCTCTCTGTGTGTGTGTGTGTGTGTGTGTGTGTGTGTGTGTGTGTGCGTGCACGTGTGTGGTTTATAGAACTGAATGAAGTTTGGTTAAAAACGATTACTCAAACTATTTTCTATTCAAACTCTATAAAAGTTCATTGAGATGTGTAGACTTAGGGTCTGATTAATATGGATGGGTGATTTGTTTTATTTGCATTTTTTTATGATAAAGTTTATAAAATTTAAGAAAGAAAGAAGTAATAGAAGAATGGAAGAAAGGAAGCAAGCAAGAAAGACATTTATTTCTTATAGATGGGATCACACGAAGAGAGTGAGGAAGGGCTTGTGCTCAACGCTCTCTTACTGTTCTTACAGATTCTCATCCTTTCAAAGGACCCCATGGTGGACTACATAGTTCAGATACTTGATCTCCCAAGTATCACTTATAAGCAATATGAAAAAATGAATTTAGGGATTAAATTTCTATGCAAGAAACTGATAGAAGTCTCTTACTCAAACATTTAAAAAACGATTTAAAACAGTAAATAACATATAGTATAAAAACATTGTAAGCCTTGATTCTGACCTTTCACAGGCCTTCAAGTTGTGGAGAGAATAGAAACATACACATTTAAACTTTAAGTGACTTCCACATTTAAAAAAATATCAAACCAAACCAAACCAACCAAACAAACAAACAAAAAACATTGCAGCACTGGATAAGCAAGGGGTGAATAAACATTTATGAACTTAACCTTGGTATGGCAAAGACTAAAGAAGCTGTAGACATGGCTGCTCAGGAAGTTAGAAAATTGAAAAATTACAAAAGGCAAACAGTGCAGCAAGCATAGAGACTTAAACTAAGAAATTTGAAGGAATAGTAGTCATGTAACATCTGAAAGGCAAACAAACATAAAATGAAAAATAGCAAAGCTCTAAGAAAATTTTATTATGTTATAAAACCAATATAATTATGGCAAGATGTCAACAAACCAAATTGGCAAAGTCAGTAAATAATCTAACAATTAAAGCCATGTGAGAAACTAGTGTGAAGCAGTGAAAAGATGGATTGAACACCAGAATAAAATAACACCATTGCTAAACTCATGAATAAACTGGAATTGACAAGAAACAAAATAAAGGCAGCAGAAAAATTAAATTGTAACCCCTGCAAATAAAAGGAATAGTCTTGAGATATTCCAAAATAAGAGAAGAAAAATAAATAAGATTAATTCAGTTAGACATGTGATGGTTAATTGTAATTGTCAAGCTGACCTAATTTAGAATTACATTGGAAGAGAGCCTCAGTGATGGGCTATCTTGGGTAGAGAGGGACCTGTGGACATGTCTGGGAGTGCTTGTCTTGATTACATTAACTGAGGGGGGAAGACCCAGCCTACTGTTGGTGGTATCTGTGTTTTCACTCTGGACTGTGTAAGAGAAGAAAAGTCTAGCTGAGCACTGAGGATGCATGCATCTGTTCTCTTTGCTCTTGACTGTGACTGTGACTAGCTTTTCCAAGTCTCTGCCACCTGACTTCTCTACAATGAATGACTATCACCTACAATTATGAGTTGAATAAACCCCCTTTTCCTTTCTGTTCTTGTTAGGTTATTTTATCACAATAACGGGAAATGAAACAAGGACAAACAGATTAGAAGACAAATTGATATAATTGAAATAAAAGTAAACAAGATCAGGATGCATGGTGAATAACCTTTGATAGGAGAATATTTTCCTGAGACAAATTTGAAGTAGAACTGGCAGACATTAAGAACATATAGTATTTCAGTAAAACTGTATTTAGTAAAACTTGTCATACAACAAGAGGAGGTAATGTGTATCACGTTTAAATTATTGGGCTACAAACATAGAAGCATTGTCTTTGAACATTCAGCAGAAAAACTTAGCTACTACATAGACATAACCAGCCTAACATCAGATGTTTACACACAGGAATAGTTGATGCAGGATGGCAATAGATCTTTGTCTATGAAGATTACAAGGAAATAAATGATAATATAAATTTCAAAGCAACATGACATTCACAAATACATATTATTTTCATTTGACAATTAAAAATAAACCATACTTAGTTGTACATGAAAAATATTATGTGTAGAATACACAAACATATCAAGAATAAACATGTGTATCATTTCAGATTGGATTATTAGCATTATTAGTAAAATCTTAAGTGATTATTATAGGTGGCATATCACCTTATATACAAATTTGTGGATATTTTGAAAGAAACTTTGAGGTTTTGGTAAGTTTTTGATACTAGACAAGTTCAATTTTAAATAAAGAGGAGGTAAATATTAAAATAAAATGTGAGATAACAAATGGCTCCTGCTATAGAGGTTTGAGAATAAGGGGTAAGTAGATTGGGTGGTATGACCAGTCTTTGTATTAATGATTTTTGAGTGTCATGATGGAGGGGAAATAAAGACTTGCATGTAGTGATGGCAAGAAGACATATTGAATTCTGAGAACAATGTCAGCAAAAGCATGAATGTTGATGTTTCCTAGTCATACCTAATCATATTTGTCTTGTCAGTGTGTCATCGATGGCAGGGAGATAGAAAACATTGAGAGAAGAATGGATTTTCAAAAAACAAAATGAAGAAGCCGTGTTGTATCCCTTGTGTTTTATTCACAAAATCCAGTGCCACAAGAATTTTTAGAAATGGAAGTGCCTTTAATGGTGTCTAATTTATAATCATCCACTTAAAGGAATATGGCAATAGCTTCCATATTACCTCGAATGTCTTGGAATCTGTCAGTTTTATTCTCCAACATTTTCCTCCTCTTTTTAGAGCAACAGATGGTATTCTGAAATGATTTTAGTACAGGTGGGCATATACGGCATTTGCACTGTGTTGAATCCTACTGTTGCAGTGTGCTGGCCAACAGTGACTCAACACCATTTTTACACTTGATCTTAGCCAAAAGGCCGAGAATTGATCAACACCATTTCTATATGAATGGTACCATGCTATTATAATTAACTTTAGCGAATGGTAAGAATTTTTGTATATTAAAACACTGCCATAATTAAAGTAAGAAATTTTGTCAAAAGAGTTTATAACCACAAGGCCAAATTCTTAGAAATCTGGAAAATTCCATGAACATCTATAGAGCTAACAGACTGTTCATAGAAGAACACTGAATGTAATTATTAATTCTGAAGTCTTAGCTCTGTGGGTGAGTTTCTATGAAGTTGAGTTTTTGTTACCTGTAAATAAACAATATGAAGTAATACTCATTGCTGGTTATGATAAACACCTGGTGAGTTATTGTATATGAAATGTCTACAAAGGCATATTGTACATATGTAACAAATATTGATCAGTAACTTTTCTTTCTCTGTCATTGGTTTTGAAGTCCAATAACTTATTTATAGCTTGACAATAAAATTGTATAGAGGTGTTTAGATGATGAGCATCCTTATTTTCTGTAGTGTATCTTTTATGTTTTCTTTAGCACTGATGTTTGCAAGATAAGCACTGTGTATAGTTGTTGTAACGAACAGTTATACAGTACCTGAACATGGAGTAAATTGATGCTGGTCCTCAGATCATTACCAATCTGGTCTGCATGGTACCTAAGAAACAAATCATCACTTCTCACAGAGTGAGGACAGCCTTATGCTGGAAGGGCCACTACCATTGCACATGAGCCACCAATACTCTTTTCAGTCCATTTCCTGTCGATGGGGTTCTTCATACACGAGAATGCACACATTCAAATATACATTTATATGCTCACATGTACTGACATAATCTGGTAAATATAGCTGACATTTGTGAGTGCCACAGCTTGAGTTTTAAGTTATCAGGAAAGCTTTATTCTGGGAAAGATCTCATCCAAAACAAACAAACAAACAAACAAACAAACAAACAAATTAAGAAATGTTAAGACTTATATTTTCCATTTCTATTTCTTGTTTTCTTTAAAGACTCCATAAAATGATGAGACAAATATGAGATGGCAAATAGTAGGGAGTAATTTTAATGCCATTTTCAATGTTCTCAATCTTTATCATATATGACAAATGGTAACATATTTAGTTACAAAATATCAAGAGATTGTTTGTCTCTATTCAAATAATATTCATTTATCAAATGGAAAAATTAAAAAAAATCTGTTACATAGTGATTGCAGACATTATCAACTTGTGCACCACATATGTGAATTCTGGTTTTCCATTCCAGCCAGTCTATAGTTGGAGGACAATTAGGGAATAGTCATGTTGACACAAGCCAGAATGGGTGAATGACCCACCTGCCAGTGGAACTGCACCTCTCCCTGGATTCTGCTACCTCACCTCCAGCCTTGTAACCCTTCCCCAAGCCCATGCCTTCCCAGCTTGTTCCTGACACAGCTCTCCATAACCCCAGAAGACTTTCACCAAGCAGATCTAGGCCATACCAGGCAGAAGAGGTGAGTGACCCTCCTGCCAGTGGAACTGTATTCCTCCCTGGATTCTGTCTACTAAGACCCTTCCTCAGGTCCACACTGCCCCAACTCGTCCCTGGCCTGCCTGCTGGGACCTGTGGACTTCTGCCACTGAAGCCCAGATCAAGCCAGCCAGAATAGATGAACGACCAACCTTCCAGTGGAACTGCACCCCTCCCTGAAGTCTGTTCACTGGAACCTTCCCCTGGCCCATGCCTTCCCAGCCCATCCCTGAACCTGTTGCTGCTGGACCTTGCCCCCAACCCCAGAAGACTTCTGCCATTGAGGCACAAACCACACCAGCCAGGACAGGTGAGTTATCCTTCTGTCTTGTGGTCCACTACCTCCCATCTCAGCACCATCACTTCTGGGCCTTTCCTCCAAACTCTGGAGTCATCCTACTACTCTGGTGTAGCCCTCACCAGTCAGTGAGTGGGTGATTGACCTGCCTGCCAGCTGGACTGCTGCCACCCCATGGGTTCTGCTCTTTCAGTTCCCATAGTAACAACCAACCACTCCCACCTCATCATCCTCCCTGTGGCCAGCTCTTCCTCAGAACTCCAGCAGACTTAGTAGACCCAGTTACAGTCCACAACAGTTGGAATAACAGCCCTAGCAGCTCTACAGAAGGCCAAGGTGGTCCTAAGTACCCCAGAAAACTTAGGCTTTACTGGAGGTCAGGCCAAATCCAGAGATCCAAGAACACTTCAGCTTTACTAGAGGCTGATCAAGGAGTCAAAAACCCAAGGCCCCCCAAAACCCAGTGGAGACATACTACTAAACTTGAGAACTCAAAACTCACCAGAACCCTTGGGCACTTAGGACAGAAGACAAGAGAGGAAACAGAAACCAAGAAACAAAAAACCCATCCAACAAATATATACACAGAAATCAACACCTAGACCTATAATCATCCCAAATCCAGTGTAAGAACACACTCTATAACAGAAAGGGCAGTATGTCACCACCAGAACTCAGCTAGCCCATGAAAGCAAGACCTGAACATCCAAACACAGCTGAAGCACAAAAATGACCTTTAAGCACAAAAATAACTTTATGAAGATGATAGAGGTTCTTGAAGAGGAAAAGAAAAATATCCTTTAAGGAAATTGAGGAAATGACCAACAAAAAATTGGATGAAATCAATAAATCTCTTAAAGAATGTAAAGAAAACCAAGAAAAAACAAACAATTGACAGAAACAAATAAATTTTTCAATAACTGAAAATGGAAATAAAAGCAATAAAAAAAGAAAGTTCCTACCTGAAAACATCCATGTGCTGTGGGATGTTCTGTATGGCAAATGTGTTGCTAATTAGTCAATAAATAAAACACTGATTGCCCATTGACTAGGCAGGAAGTGTAGGCAGGAAAAGGAGGAGAATAAAGCTGGGAAGTGGAAGGCTGAGTCAGAGAGACACTGCCAGCCGCCACGATGAGAAACAGCATGTGAAGATGCCGGTAAGCCACGAGCCATGTGGCAAGGTATAGATTAATAGAAATGGATTAATTTAAGCTGTCAGAACAGTTAGCAAGAAGCCTGCCATGGCCATACAGTTTGTAACCAATATAAGTCTTTGTGTTTACTTGGTCGGGTCTGAGCGCGGCTGTGGGACTGGCAGGTGAAAGAGATTTGTCCTGACTGTGGGCCAGGCAGGAAAACTCAAGCTACATCCATGAAATCTGGGACACTAAAAAGACCAAACCTAAGAATAATAGGAATAGAAGAAAGAGAGGAATCCCAGCTCAAAGGCCCAGAAATTATATTCATCAAAGTCAGAGAATAAAGTTTTCCCAAGTTAAAGAAAGACATACCTATACATATACAAGAAGCTTAAAGAACACCAAATAGACTAGGCCAGAAAAAAAGTCCCCTCACCACATAGCAACCAAAACACTAAACATAGAGAATAAAGAAGTAATATTCAAAGCTGAGAGGGAAAACACCAAGTAACAAATAAAGGCAGACCTATCAGAATTACATCCAACTTCTCAATGGAGACTCTAAAACCCAGAAGAGCCTAGACAGATTTCTTGCAGATTCTAAGAGACCATGGATTCCAATCAAGACTACTATCCCTAGCAAAACTTTCAATATTTCATCACAAAGTCAAATTTAATAAATATCTATTCACAAATCCAGTCCTACAGAAGGTACTAGAAGGAAAACTCCAACCCAAAGAATAAATAAATTCTGTCATCCAGACAGAAACTAAACAAATACATAACGGAATTAATAGATGTGATGACTCAAATGAACCTAACAGCTATCTACTGAACATTTTACCAGAACACCAAAGAACATACCTTCTTCTCAGCACCCCATGGAACATTCTCCAAAACTGACCACTTACTTGGTCACAAAACAAGTCTTAACTTATAAAAAAATGGAATAACCCCTGTATCTTATCAGATCACTATGGATTAAAGTTGGAGATCAACAACAACACAAACTAGAGAAAGCTTACAAACTCATGGGACCTGAACAAATCTGAACTGAATTACTGCTGGGTCAAGGAATAAAGAAAGAAATTAAAGACTTCCTGGAAGTCAATGAAAATGAATCCACAACAAAACCAAACTTATGGAACACAATGAGAACAATGCTAAGAGGCAAGTTCATAACACTAAGTACATGTAAAGAATTTGGAGAAATCTTGTACTAGTGACTTAACAGGACACTGGAAAGCTCTAGAACAAAAAGAAGCAGACATACCCAAGAACAAATGATGGCAGGGTATAATCAAACCCAGGGTGGTAATCAAGAAAATAGAAACAAAGAGAACAATACAAAGAATCAATGAAACAAAGAGACAAACTCTTATCCAAACTAACTAAAAGGCAGAGAGAGACTATACAGACTAACAAAATCACAATCAAAAGGGGGGGTATAGAAACAGTTACAGAGAAAATCCAGACAATTATTAGGGTATACTTCAAAAAACTGTACCCCACAAAATTGGAAAATCTAAAAGAAATGGACAAATTTCTTGACAGGTATCACATACCAATATTAAATCAAGATCAGATAAAGAATTTAAACAGAACTATAATCCCTAAGGAAATAAATTCAGTAAGTAAAAGTCTCCCAAACAAAAAAAAAAAAAATTCCGGGGCCAGATGGTTTCAAGGCAGAATTGAACTAGACTTGCAAAGAAAAACTAACACCAGTACTCCTCAAATTATTCCCTTGAATATAAACAGAAGAAACACTGCCAAATTCTTTTTATGATGCCACAGTAACCCTGATACACAAACCACACAGAAACTCAACAAACAAAGAGAATTACAGAGGAATTGGTCTTCACTTGAAGTTCTAGCTACAGCAGTAACAACTAAAGGAAATAAAGGGGATACAAATTGGAAAGGAAGAAATCAAAGCATCATTATTTGCGGGTGTAAGACTCCTAGCAATAGTGGATATGTAGCCTGAACTGGCTCTCTCCTGTGATCAAATTGGTGACTATCCCAATTGTCAACAGAGAGCCCTAGTAACTGATGGAAACTGATGCAGTGACCCACAGCCAAATATTTGGCTAAGCTCAGAGAATTCTCTTGAAAAGAGGTAGGAAGGATTGTAGGAGCCTGTACACATGGTCATCACAAGACAACCAACAGAAACAAGTAACCTGGTTCATAGGAACTCATAGAATCTGAACCAACAACCAGAGAGCCTTCATGGAACCAACCTAGGCCCTCTACATATGTAACATTTGTGTAACTTGGTCTACTCATGGGACTCCTAACAATGGGAACAGGGACTATCCCTAGCACTTGGGCTGGCTCTTGGAATCCTCTTCTTTATACTGGATTGCTTTGACCAGCCTTAATACTGGGGAGGTGCCTAGTCTTGCCTCAACTTGATATGCTATGCTTTGTTGATATCCATGCAAGACCTGTCCTTTTGTAAACAGAGACAGAGGAGGGAGGGATTGAGTGTAGCAAATAGTGAGTGAATGCGAGGAGAGGAGGGATGAGAAACTATGGTCAAGTTGTAAAATAAATAAGTAAATAAAATAATAATTAACTAATTAATTTAAAAATAGTCACCTTTAAAGAATGACAGATAGTGGAGAAGAATATCCAAGTTGTTTAATTAAACAGATTTCTGATACTTTTGTTATGTTTGGTTCTTAGGAAAGACCACTATTATTAAAGAGTATTGGAAGACACTGAAGCAACTATGATAAGGAATTCAACTCCAACAAACTATTACATTACTTTAGATGACTTGCTCTTGTGTGCCGGCTATTCAAGACATAGACTACATGTGAAAATATTAAGAATGGAAAAGTTACTGTAATAGGATTATTATGAGTTTTCTCCTTACATTTCTCTAAAATTAACCTTTGGCCCAAGAGGTACAGGCCAGCAATATCACTTCATGTTTATTTATAACTGTGGACCAATAGGGTAATACACCAACTAATTTCAGAAGTAAAATATCATCTACAAAGATCACCTCTATTCCCTTGCCAAACAAAATTCCATTAACTAACTGAAATTAGACTTAATAACAATCACATAAACCAATTAGTTTCAATTTATAACTCCATTAGGATATTACCCATCAGGGTTCTGCCAGATAGGGCTATACTTCTTCAGATTTTCAAGAGATTAAATAAATATAACCTGGGGTGCTAATTACATGATGATGATACAGATCCTACAAAATGACTTCCCTTCCTATGGAGAGTTTTTTGTAATAGATTTTTTTTCTGTTATTAGAAAAAATGTCCTTGCTCTAAACCTTGTGTTTTGTCATTTTTGTTGAGTTATGTGTGTCTCCACCATATGATTCAATCTAGAGTGTCCCCTGGGCTTGGGAGATAGTCACACTTTCTCTTTTCAGGGACATTCAAGTAACTTTCATTTTTATATTCACTGAAATACATGGTTTTCCAAGTGTTCTGCTCTTAGGTAGCTTTAAATTATTTTTGATTCATATCACATATTTTAAAGACCCTATAGTTTAGACCAATATTAATGTATTGGAGCTTACTTTAGAAACCTTAAAAATTTCTGCCCAATCTTGAACCACATTTGATGGCACAAGCCTATAATTCCGACAATTGGGGGGCAGAAGCAACTGGTCTAGTTAATGAGTTTGAAGCCAGCCTGATTCTACATAGTGATTAGAACAGTCAGGACTACAATTTGAGACCCTTTATCAACATGCACACACACACACACACACACACACACACACACACACACACACACAAAATCTACCAAATCTCACTGTATGATCTCCAGTTGTCCCTTTTTATTTGAGGTAGGGTGGGTGGGTGGTTATTTCCAGGAACCTCACACATAAACACTTATATCCCTAATATAAAATGACATAATATTCATTTATAATTTATATGTCCTCTCAGTTACATTAAATATTCTTATATTACTGCTAGTATAGCCTATATCATAAATACCATGTGAATGACTGTTTCATGTATTTATTAATAAGGTCAAACAAAACATATCTACGTACTCAGTACAGAAAAATAATGCTTTTGAGTATTTCTGATGCACAGTTGGTTGAATTAATGGATGAGGAACTGGAAGATATGGAGAGTTGACTGCATGCATTTATATCCCCAAATTCACGACTAGAGTCAAGAGCCTTTGCAGAAATTCCTAACTGACATTTCCAATTTGACATGGTTAAAAAGAATTCCCATTGTTGCTCATAAAGGGCATTAGCAGTGGAGCCAGATGACCTGAATTAGCAACCATGTTTAGAGAGGAATCTGGGGTTGAACAGGCTCCCTGCCTGTTTGCCCTTGTTTTTATTATTACCTCAAAACCACCAGCTTTAAACAAAATTTAGTGACCTCTTCCTATCACCTAGGACCTGGATAAAAACCTACGTGCAAATTGACCCCAGTCTCCATTTCACATTGCTTAGTCCAGATGCTGCTTATTTACCTATTTTTAATTTTGTGTACCAAATAATATTTCCTTATAGCATTTTGATACGTATTTAGTGTGAAATGATTCCCCTACCTTGCTAGACTCCTCTCCTTCATCACCCTAGCCCCTGCCAAACTTTTTCCTTCTATCTCCAGCCATTCCTATGGTATTTTCATCCCACCTGTTTATATTATAACTCTTCCAATTTCCTTCTATTGAATCTTTATTTTTTCCCTATTTCATAGGCTCTTATTTTAATTTTCTGAACTCAACCTATTCTAACTCCTACATAAATACACATACGTAGCCATTAGCAGGCTTGGTCCACATATGAGAGAGAACATGCAGTGTTTTTCTTTCTGAGCCTGGGTTATATCACTTAATATTTTCCAGTCCTCATCTTATTCAAGAGTCATTACTGTTCTCAGATATTTTATTTACTGTTTTACATTACTCAACAGACCCTAGCCAAGCCCAAATAACTCAGTATCCAAAAGGAACAAAAATTACTGTTTTCTCATAGGAGGTATTCTTCCAATGTCTGCTACAAGTGGGCCAACAAAATATAACAGGCTACCAACTATTTTATATACACATTTGTACTGAACATGTTTGTGTTGGGACTGTGCCTATTTTCTCACCACAACAAAAGTGAACAGTTGCAAAAGGACTGTAAACAAAAACAACAACAATCGAGCCGGGCGGTGGTGGCACACGCCTTTAATCCCAGCACTCGGGAGGCAGAGGTAGGCGGATCTCTGTGAGTTCGAGGCCAGCCTGGGCTACCAAGTGAGTCCCAGGAAAGGCGCAAAGCTACACAGAGAAACCCTGTCTCGAGAAACCCCCCCCAAAAAAAAATCAAACAAAAGGAAAACAAAACCTAAAATATTTGCTGTTTGTCACGTGTGTGAGAAGTTTGCTATTCTCTGTTCTAGAAATTTCTCTACCTGCTAAAACCCAAATCTTAGCACTTGGTTTCATTTGGATTTCTTCATAAAATTTCAATTTTATTCAGCGAAGCATGTTTCAGTATGGGAATGTTAATGGACAAATTCCTCTGTCAGTTCTCCAGGTTGACTGTTAAGCTGCTTTGGCTATATACATTCATGGAAATTTTAAGAAATTTATGTTTTTCTTGCTTAACAGTTTTAATAATTCAACAACATATTAGAGGCATATGGCACTGGCCATTACCAGAACTCTAAGCACCTAAGAGAAACGTAAGAGAACTCTAAGCACTTATGAGAAACTAGATAATTACTGAAAGACTATGTCTTTGTGGCTAGACCTGACACTAGCCTTCGAAAAAAATCTTTTTCAGGATTCATTTCTGCCATTTCTTTAAAGAAGCATCTCAAACTACTTGGCATGAAAGGCTAGGTTTTAGATTTTCCTTGATAGTTTTACTCATTTTCAATAAAATAATTACTATAAAAACTGTTTTGGACTTAGATGCTGTAGTTATGTCAAATTACTAAGGAGTTATTAAATGTGCACTCTTGACTTCTGCACTTCTCTCCACCTCTACTTTGGAGCCCTCTTGAAACAAAGAATTTTTGAGGAGCAGCTGATGGGCACTGGTATAGAAGCCCCCAAGAATGGAATTCAGAAATCACAGAACACAGAAAAGGTAGTCCTCATATCTAATATTTGTGTGGATTCCATGGTGAACCGAGAAATGCAAAAAAATCCTCCCTATTCCTTAGGAAGAATCTTCAGGACCCTTATATATATTTTGCTAAACATCTTTAAGAACTGAGGACCACATTTCTTCAATATATTTCAAAATATTGTCAAGAAACCCTGTATTCAGTCATTCATAGTTGGAGAAGTCATAGCTGAACATAAATGATGCTTCAGAAACGGTTGTAGCTACCGAGTATGACTCTTATAATAAGGCAAAAATATCCCATCACTGGTATGGTTTACATCATAGTAAGGAAATGAAAAGATAAACATTCAAATAATCAATAACAAAGAACAAAGACTAATGCAAGTCTGGGAGGGAGAAGAATTTGATTTGCTAACGACAAAGTGACAATTGCCTCCTCAGATAAAGAAATCCTTAGTAGTCACTTGTAAGACTGAAATGCAGATGATAACAAGTGAGGTTTTTGTTGTTGTTGTTTGCTTCTTATTTTGAGACAGGAAATGGTCACCATATATAATAAGTTCAACATCCTTAGTTCAAACCTTTAAAATCTGAGACATTCCAATATCCCGAATTTCTTAAAAGTTATTATCATGACACAAGTGTACAATTCCATACCTTATCTTGAGTCAAGGCTTGCAATAAATCTAGGTTTGCTAAAATAGTACAAAATTTCTCTTTGAACAATGGGCATTACTGTGTTAAAAAAGGTGAATTTTATGGTCAGTTTTGGGTCCCATTGTTGTGATTATCTCATTATGAACTATATGTCAATATTCCACCAACCCGCCTCACAAAAATCAATAGATAATACTTGTTATCTTAAAAAAAAATTGTAAATTGAAGAATCATACTCATCCATAATGACTGGGAAGTTACAATAACATTAAGCACTTTCCAGCTAAATTTCTGTAGTAATCACATGGTGAACAATAAAGCTATACAGATAATCTGGAGAAAGAAGTATAGATTTGGGGGTACTATTTTAAAGAAGTGGATTTTTATGGATCTTTCAACAGAAAGATTTTGTCAAGCCTGAACCATCAAATCAAACATGTTTTTAAAATATTATCTTTGTATTACTGTGAACAAAGTCAAATGGCTAACTCATAGGAAAGCTGGTCACACCTCAGAAGCCTCAGACTTCTGTGGTGACACACTGAGAATGATACCAAGTAGAATTTTCTAGGGAGTAGTGGGAAGCCTGTCTACATATGGAACATGTGACAAGGAAGGTAAAAATGCATGAATGTATTTTATAGCTCAATAGCTCAACTCTTGTGTTCCAAGAGAAATCAAGCTGTTGCTGTTTCAAAATTGAAATGGGCTAGAAGTAGGATAAGAATTTCAAGTGTATTACAAGGAAGTAGGGTGAAAGTCTGTGAAAGGAAATAGGAAGACATCTGAAAAATGTTGGGAAATCACAATTCATTAAGAATGCTGGTTGACTAAGATGAATAGAATGTACATGGAGACAGATGAAAAGAAGTAAGATAGACACTGCACGTACTATTCAGCAATCACATTTGAAGGTACTACTTCTGAACACTTGAACACTGTCTCAGGTTTTCCAATTTTTACTCTGGTAATTTGAATGAGAATTGTCCTCATAGACTCATGTTTGAATGTTTGGTCCCCAGTTAGTGGATTAGGATCTGTGGCATTAAGAGTAGGTGTGGTCTTATTGAAGGAGTCACGTCACTGGGCTGTGGGCTTTGTGGTTTCAGAAGCCTACATCAGTGTCTTTCTCTCTGCCTCTGTCTGCAGATTAGAATGTTAAGCTCTCAGGTATTGCTCCAGTGCCATACCTGTCTGCTCTAGCCATGATGAGCCTGTAATAAACTTCTGAAACTATAAGCAAGTGCCTACTTAGGTTCTTTATTTTATACAAGTTGTCTTGGTCATGGTGTCTCCTTACAGTCATACATTAGTAACTAAGACACTTTGTGAATTACGTCCTTCAGATTCACATGCAGAAAGCCCATTTGTGTCCTTTCATTTCATAACTATAACAACAACAGTATGAGGCACAATGGCTTATTTTACCCATAAACTCTGGCAGATACCCATGACACTGACCCACATTTCTATTGAGCTGGCTGGGCCAGTTTTGTTCACTGAGTCTTTAAACACAATACAACTAGAATTACACTGGGCAAGTGATGACCCTTAACTGCAAACAGCAGTATTTATCAAGTACTGTAGCCTTCTGTCCCTTAGCTTATTCATCCTCGGGACTTTTCCATATGCTGGCTAGGCTGTAGCCACGAAATTGAGTGCCTATAGGCCATATTCACCAAATTGAGTGCCTATAGCCTGCCTTGGTTGATTATAAATCATCACTGTATCTGATCTTTGTTCTTCTCATTCACCCTCTTATTCACTGGTTATGTGTGTGTGTGTGTGTGTGTGTGTGTGTGTGTGTGTGTGTGTGTGTGTTGAGACAGGGTTTCTCTTGTGTAGTTTTGGTGCCTGTCCTGGATCTAGCTCTGTAGACCAGACTGGCCTCAAACTCACAGAGAACCACTGGCTCTGTCTCCTGAGTGCTGGGATTACAGGCATGTGCCACCACCACCCGGACTTAGACTGAATACAAAAAAGAAAATAATGCAAGAAACTTGCCTTAAGTCATGACTACCAATGTCTGGCTCCTGCTACCAAGTCTTCTCCATTCTGATGAATGCACCCTTAACCTGTGAGTGAAAACAAACCCTCCATTCCTGAAATTTCTTTTGTCAAGAGTTTTGTTACAGAAACGTGACTAGCACAACCAAAATCTTATAACTTTCATCCTAATTCTCATTATCTTGTGAAATTAGACCTTGCTTTTCCAATTATATGTAAGGGTAGTTAGGATTCAGAGAAATTAAGCATGTTCAAATTCTCAAACAATTATCTGCAATTGATTATGAATTTTGCTTTATACTCTTGCGTTGCTAAAGATATTGGATTCATATTTTCCTCCAAGAGTGTCAGTGAAAGATTTCCTTCTGGAGCCTGGCTCATGATTTTTATTTCTGGTATTAATTATTTTCTGCTTTCTCGTTATTTCACTTTTACTTTATTCCCCCCTCTTCCCTGCTCTGTTTCTCTGTGTGTTTGTTCTCTCTCTCTCTCTCTCTCTCTCTCTCTCTCTCTCTCTCTCTCTCTCTCTCACACACACACACACACACACACACACACACACACACACACACACACACACTATTTCTTTGGTTTGGGGACATGTTCTTAGTTAAGGCTGGATACTAAACCACCGTGTAGCCACAGCTCCTCTTTGAACTCCTGATCCTCCACTCTTGACCTCTTGGATGTGGTAGTTACATGCCTAGCTTCCTTTTCATTCTTGATTTATTTTTTTGGAAATGCCTTAACCACTAGACAGGGTGTCTTATATTCCCATAGAAGCCACATAACACCCATATGGTGTGGTTTAGATTCTTACATAGCAAGTACTTAGGGGTCAAGACTATATTGCCCTTAGAAATGATACATGTGAATAAAAGATTTGTGATATTTGGTTTGTATGCTTGAATCTAGTGAGCATTCTATCTGTTCCTATAAAAGTCATAAGAAAATTTTAAATTCATCTCCTTAGATCACATTCTTTTATTTAAAAAATATGAATCATGTCCAGTTGCAATACTGACTTAACACTGTTAAGATATTGCCATTTTGGGGGCTGGAGAGATGGCTCAGTGGTTAAGTGCACTTGCAGCTCTTCAAGAGCACTTGGATTTGGTTCTCAGAATCCACATCTGGCATTCCACGACTTCTTGTAACTTCAGCTCCTCTTTTGGACTCTTTAGTCTCTTCAATCACATTCACTCAAATGTGCCTGTGTGCGTGCAGGCATGTGTACACATACACACACACACACACACACACACACACACACACACACACACACACGCTGTGGGATGTTCTGTATGGCAAATGTGTTGCTCTGATTGGTCAATAAATAAAACACTGATTGGCCAGTGGCTAGGCAGGAAGTATAGGCGGGACAAGGAGGAGAATAAAGCTGGGAAGTGGAAGACTGAGTCAGAGACACTGCCAGCTGTCACGATGACAAACAGCATTTGAAGATGCCGGTAAGCTACGAGCCACGTGGCAAGGTATAGATTTATAAAAATGGATTAATTTAAGATAGAAGAATAGCAAGCAAGAAGCCTGCCACAGCCATACAGTTTGTAAGCAATATAAGTCTCTGTGTTTACTTGGTTGGGTCTGAGCAGCTGTGGGACTGGCAGGTGAGAGAGATTTGTCCTGACTGAGGGCCAAACTCTAGCTACACACACACACACACACACACACACACACACACACACACACACACACACACAAAATCTTTAAAAAAGTATTTCTATTTTGGAAAATTTAATGGCTGATATACATTGTCAGTTCATATTTTGAGCATTTTATCTCTTCTGGAAATAAATAATAGTAGACACGGTGGAATGTAAGTTCTTTACATGAGGTCTGGTGGTTGACTTAAACTGTATATTTAGAAACTAAGTCAGATTTTGCTCAATTCTATGTATCTCCCCACAAATTAGGACCTAGCAACATCTTAAATTTATTTATCCTTTATTATGTATTGTAATTGTTTGACACATGTAGTTGGATCTTTAGATTGGTTAAAACACACAAAACAGTGTTTCCTAAACTCATTTTCTATCTACAGAATAAAAGATGAAGGAATATATAAAGTTGTACCCTCCTTTGCAGGCCATTTGTGGCATTCTATAATTTGGTTCAAAGGCACTTAAGTGAACATCTCTCAGGGGAAGATTCCAGAAAGTTTTCAGTTCTTACTGAAGATAAGTTGGATGGAGCTGTCATAGCCAACTGTATCCTGTTCTATAGGCTTGAATACATAATTGTATTTCCATGATAGAAAGACTAAGCACCATGTTGTTTTTGATCAATAATATAACTGTGTCATTAAGACAGTATGAAGCATTATTTATTCTCTTGAGATGCATTAGCATTGCTCTTACTTAAAGCATGTGTAATTACAGACATATAGAAAAAAAAGATAGAGTATAAAGAAGATGTGATCCAATTTATACAATAAGCAATGACCATGATACTTTCCAAAGCAACCCATGGAGCCAAAGAATAATATGCAGATATTAGATATTGTATCAGTCTAGAGCACAGAAAACTGGTATCATGATCACATTGGCATTGCAGGTCTTATTAGCAGGTGTCTTGATATAGAAAACTATGATTTCCAACATTATCTTCTCCTCATTGAGAAAGTTTGGGTTCTTATTTTACCACCCAAGGAACAACCCAAACAGACTTTGCATTCCAGATGAGTATCATGAAGACATGAGGGAGAGACTCTGAATTTAAGAGATGAATTACACTCCTATTCCCTCCCCATCGCTAAAAGCTTAGAGAGGAACAATATTTTCATCCAAATTGTCTGGCTTTCATGGTACATATTAGAGCCAGACATGTAGTAAACCAGATGCAATTTGAGACTTGTGGAATTTATTTCTGAGCCAAGTTAGAAGCTGAATTAATAGACTTTTACTTTTACCTTTGTTGAAATGAGAAAGCTGAAGTTTTTCCAGCATATTCCTACCAGATGGCATGCACCATTGCCTACAATTTCACTCCCTGATGTGGATTGCATCCAACTTTGTTTTCTTAAAGGTGAAGAAGAAAATAATATGAATTGCCTATTTGTCTAATAATCATAGCAGTAGAGATAGGCAAGGTCAATCTGTTCACTTCTAGCTGTGGTACAACCTGACTGAGCTCTGGATACCTCAGTCTGGTTAGGGATAACAGGATTTCTTGAAATTTAAAAGAAAGGAATATTAATCAATTTGGTGTGACAAATAAAGTGAATAAATATTGAATGTCTGATGACGTAAATATAAGAAAAAGCATTCATATTCAGGAAGTCTAATAGTAATGATAGAAAAGACAAGCTTAATTTGTTGATCAAAGGGACTGAATAAATTCACCACATTAAAAGGAATGTTCAGGATTGAAGTATAGGTCAGGGGTAGAGACTTACCTAAAGACAGTATTTCAGTTGCAAACATGATTCAAGACTCACATTTGTAGATTAGCTTCTTAAATCTTTTGCTAAATCATTAAAGTAGCAATAAATAACACTAGTACCACAGGCCCAAATTAGAGAAATATGGCTAAGGTTTTCTTAGAATAAAATAAGGTATTATATATTTTATATAAATCATTCAGAAATTGAATTTTAACAATAGATTAGAAAGAAAATATTTAAACAGCAAGATGAAGTTGATTTATAACATATTTGATAAAAATGGTCATTACAAGTCATATATTTTGATCATCTTTCTAAAAGTATCAACAAATACTACGAGCAGAAATTGTACTAAGTAACATATGCACTGTAAACCCAGGATTGATCCACTTTAATGTGTATTCTTTGGGGAAAAACAAGTGACCCTGCTCCTGTGTAGAAGAGAATACCAATGAAGTAGTTAAGTGAGCCAACATTTCTCCATTTCCCCTGTTGCTGCTTCACATGGCTCTGGACTGCCTATAATGTGCCCTAGTTCACATGGAGTGTCAGTGTCAGAAGTTAAAGAGGAAAAATTGCATCTCTTAATTTTTTAATACTAATTCATGCTCAGCATTTTATGTGGAAGTTTATGTGCTTGTTCTCATTTGGGTCACAAAATGTCTCTTTCGATTTTGAACTTATCTGTTAACTTTCTCAACTTTCAAATTGTTCTGGGAGCCATTCTTGACCCTTGAAATAGCTCCTTGCTCATGGCTAGCATGTTCCCATTTCTTTATGGTCTGAGTGCAGAAGAATTCCACCTAGAATTTTCCTTACTTACAAACACTAACAATAATACACAAGAATTCCACAACAAAACTTAATCATCCTTAATCATAGAGATTCTGAATTCCAGAGATTTAAAAACTGAAGAAAGAAAAGTATTAATGTGCTATAATGTAAAATTAAGATCCCAACACTTGCCTTCATGCAATTGGATATGGACTATTTCCCCTGCAGATATGCACAACTCCCTAATACCGCAGAGTTCAAGAGTTAGATTCTTTGGGTTTAAGATTTTCTAGCAGAATACCTAATTGTTTATTTCTGATATTATATATATATGTATACACACACATAGATATATCAATATATTGATAGACATATTCATATATATATATGTACATACACGTATATGTGTGTGTGTGTGTGTGTGTGTATGTATGTACGTATGTATTTCAGATACTGATTGCCTGTCCAGCATTAAATTAAGTGGTCAGTGCCATCGCTTCCTGTTTTTAAGTAAGTTAATTTTTGTAATCAATTACAATTTTTCATAGGTTATTCTGTCCTTCTGCATTCCTGTTCAGTGAGTGCAATCTGGAGGAATGTGTGGCCTGGAATTTGTTACACGCAGCAGCTCCAATCTACTGCAGTCTCTGGCCTTTGCCTTCCACGTAATAGGACCACAGCATGTGTTACCACACTTTTCAAAAAGTAAATTTGAGATTTCCTTTTTCCAGTCATTTCTCTATATGAACAATAATCCAAAGGTAGTTTAAATTCATATGTGTAATAAGAACACTTACAACTTATACCAGCCTTTAAGGTGAAAAAACATCTAGAGCTAGAGAGAAAGGAAACAGTGATTTACTGCTGGGGGTAAAGTCATTGCTGTCACAGAATGAAACTCTGCTGATTATGAAGAAAAAAAAAGTCACCTCCCTGTGTTTGTATTCATTTTAGCTTCTGTCCTCTTTAATATTGCTAAAAAGGCAAATGGTAATACAGTTAAAGTATTTTGGGAATATTTGTTGAACATATATTTTCTTTTGGGCATAGGTGTTGAATTGTTTTACTGGACTACTGAAGGGTATCCAGTTGTTTTCAAGGACTCAGAGCATCTCCCCTGTTCTCTGAGGGTCATCTGGTTCAGGATTATCACATTCAGGTCAAAGCTTCTCATATGACCATTGACTGTTTCCTTCTCTTATCAACACATGAGTAAAATACAACCCAGCAGGAAAACATGACTGTAAGATGATCTTTTAACACGAAAGGAAATGATGATTTTTTTCTATAGATAGAAGTGTATTCAGGCCTTTGTATATCAACTGCAATGGAAGCCACTTGTGAAACAGTCTGTATTAGCCACGTGGTTCAAGAATTGCGTAATGGCGTTTCCTCCTTTTGGCTCTCTTCAATTAACAGACGGAAAATCTCTCACTCTCCCACATGCTTGGCTATTAAACTTCCTATATACTGCCAAAAAAACTTGTCAAACACATAGCCAGACATACCACAGAAAGCAAATTCTAGAACTATGAAGTAAAATCTAATCACACTAACAGGTATGATGTTAGAATTGTAATATTGAAAAGGCTTTGTGAAATATTCCATGCTTAGTAAGACTTAAGTAGTTTAAGAGTTATTTAAATAATTTTCCTAAATCTGAGTCACACCTTGTAAAATTCCAGAAACTTTTATTCATTTCCTCAAATATACATTCTCATGAACAAATGCCCTTCTGGTTATAGTACAAATTGATTTTATTTGATTTCCTTTAAGCTCTGGTGGAAAAAAAAAGCAAGGATTTCTTTGCAGTTTTTTTTTTTTTTTTTGCAAAGTGCAGGGAGATGAAGATCAAGGACATGCAGTTCGTCAAAGAAAAACAGGACTAGGAGAAGGGGACGTCACTATGTACAAAATATAGCATCATTTCTGGGAAAATATGTATGCATTAAAATGAATATTAAAATAGTATTGGGGCAGTAATATGGCTAAAGTGGACACTTTTGGTCAAGTCTGATGACCTAATTTTGATTCCTGGAGCCCACATGATGGAAGGAGATAAACATTTCCTGCACATTGTCTCCTGGCCTCCCCACAGGAACTTTTGTATACATAGACTTCAAGGACACAAACAAGAAAACAAATATTTTTAAAAGTATATATATATATATATATATATATATATATATATATATATATATATATATATATATATATATAATTTTGACAACAAGAAACAATTTTGGCAACAGAGTAGACTTCTTAACTGATACTAGGTAAAGTCACTGGGTCTTTTATTAAACAATACCCTACTATAAGGTGTAATTTAATAATTGAATTATTAAAAAATGGGCTTGCTTATGCTCAACTCTACAGTTCTACTGTACCATTTTGTCAAAGGAACTACATTTGGTTGTAATTTAATAATATTGTGAGAAACCTAAAGCCTAGAGGTGGACATGGAATACATGCACATATGAACAGAGAGAAAATGTAATGAGTGGGCAGTACTTGCTCAGTATCATCACATTTTTAGGTGGGAGAGGATGGCCAGTACCTTGGAAGTCAGATTGTTCCATTCTTCCCCCTCTTATGTTTGGCTATTTTTAGGGTATTTTATATTCCATGTTCTTTGTTGCATTTGTTTTATTTCTGTATGCATCCTAAAATACCATACTTACTCTCCCTGATGTTGGCAATTACATAAGCAGAATCCTGCTTTATATATCACTTGGTGACATTTGTCTTCCTTGTTGTATTCTATAAAGATGTATCCACCTTAATGTGTGCCTATATCACTTTAGTGCACATGACCTATTCAGTGTGATTTATTTGTTCTTTCCACTTCTGATGGTTGTTTGGAATGTTTACAGTTTGGAGAGATCCTCAACAGTGATTACTCTTAATTTTGAGTCCTGTTGTGAAAGTATATACATTTTTTTCTAGGAAAGGAATCGCTGAGCATTGAGAAGGCCTAGATACATGCTAAAGGACACAGTATAATTTAGTATTTCCACAGTGTGAAGGTCCTTACTGTTCTTACTTACTGGGGCTTTTCACATTTCAGTTGCATCATAAGTTTTGCTACTTTGGTTTAGTTTTTACTTCTAGGAACGTTATTTCCAGCAGTATCATCAAGAAAATTTGAATGAGATATGGAAAATTGGTAGTATTTTTGTCATATAAAAATATTCAGGAATAGCCGGGCGGTGGTGGCGCACGCCTTTAATCCCAGCACTCGGGAGGCAGAGCCAGGCGGATCTCTGTGAGTTCGAGGCCAGCCTGGTCTACCAAGTGAGTTCCAGGAAAGGCGCAAAGCTACACAGAGAAACCCTGTCTCGAAAAACCAAAAAAGAAAAAAAAATATTCAGGAATTATAGAGTTTATGAACATACTAAAAATTTCTGAACAATAAGACTCTATTTAGAAGTTAAAAGACAGTAATTGCTGTGCATCCCAGAGTGGTCTGAAAGTTTCTGTGGTTTTTGGTGAGCACTATGAAATTCTTTCTGGAACAGCATCATTACCACACAGAAAGGCTATCAAAGACTCATGAACTCTAAGAATGTTCACTCTGTGGACTGCTTCCTTCTGTTCTTAGCCAGGATGGTCTGTCTTCTGTGTATTCTTACAGGAACTCCTTCTTTGTCAGGGATATTGGATTTATAAATGATCTTGTTACAAACCAAACCCAATATCTCATTTGCCTCCAAACTTTCTAACAATTGGTACAGACTTTGGTGTGCATCTCTCCTCTCTAGTTTGAAGGGCTTCCCTCAGTTATCACAGTAATCTGGTTTTCCAGACTATAATTATTTTCCACAATGGCCTTACAAAAACCTCCTATTATTTTATTTATTTTTCCACTTTCTAAATAGCACTTATCTCCTTCATCCACATAAAGGAATCCAATTCATTTACAAATGTTTTGAATATGAACTCTTTTGATATCATCTTTTTTAAGTTTAATCTAGAGATGAATTCTGTATTGTCTCATTTCTAGCATACTTTCATGTTCCTGGGAAGTAGAAGAACACATAATATTTTGTATCTACACTAAAATGCCACATTTGATTATTTATTAACTTTTAAAACAACTTCCTGTCAAAATGTGGTAGGGAGTATAGGAAAGCATTTTAGAGATGGCAAACTAAAAGTAGATGAGAAGCGAGTTATCTAAATAATCCACTTAAAAATTGTGTTACAGATCTAAACAGAGAATTCTCAACAGAAGAATCTCAAATGGCCTAAATACACTTAAAGAATTGTTCATCGTCTTTAGTCATCATGGAAATGCAAATCAAACTGAGATGCCATCTTCCACCTGTCATAATAGCTAAGATCAAAAACACTGATGACAGCTTATGTTGAAGAGGATGTAGAACAAGGAGAACATTCCTCCACTGCTGGTGAGAAAGCAAAGTAGTACAGCCACTTTTGAAATCAATAGGGCAGTTTCTCAGAAAAAGTGGGAATCATTCTACTTCAAGACCCAGCTATACCAATCATGGGCATACATCCAAAGGATGCCCAATCAGACCATTAGGACACTTGCTCAACTATGTTCATAGCAGCATTATTCATAATAGCCATAACTTGGAAACTACCTAGATGCCCCTCAACCAAAAAAATGAATAAGGAACATATGGTATATTTACACAATGGAGTATTACTTAGCTGTTAAAAACAATGACCTCATGAAATTTGCAGGCAAATGGATGGAACTAGAAAAACAATTCTGAGCGAGGTAACCCAGACCCAGAAAGGCAAACATGGTATATACTCACTCAAAAGTACAGGATAACCAACCTACAATCTATAGCCCCAGAGATTAAAAAAAAAAGAGCGACCAAAGAGGGATGCATGGATTTCCATGGAAAGCTAAAATAGAAGAGATATCTTGGGTAAACTAGGGGCAGTGTGGGTGGATGAAAACTTGAGGGAGCAGGTTGGGTGGGCTGGGTGCAGAAGGCAGTTTGGAGGCAGGATGGAGGGCTAAGGATTAACCTGGTGCCAGGGAAATTCCCAGGAACCCGCATGGATGACCCCAGCTAAGACCCCTAGCAATAGTAGAGAGAGTGCCTGAACTAGCCATCTACTGTAATCAGATTGGTGACTACCTTAATTGTCATCACAGAACCTTTGTCCAGTAACTGATGGAAGCAGATGTAGAGATCCACAGTCAAGCATTGGGATGAGCTCTGGGAGAGAATGTATGAGCTGGGGAGGTGGTGGTGGTGGTGGGGTCAAACTCATGACAGAGGAACCCAAAGAGACAGCTGACCTGAGCTCATGGGATCACATAGACTCTGAACCAAGAGTTAAGGAGCCTATATGGGACCAACCTAGGCCCTCTACATGTGTATGACAGTTGTATACTAGGTCTATTTGTAAGGCTCCTAGCAGTGAGATCAGGACCTGTCCCTGGCACTTAGCTGGCTTTTTTGAACATAATTAAAGGATTATCATGCCCAGCCTTTATGCAGGGGGAAGACTTCAGCCTACCTCAATTTGATGTGAAAGCCCATGGGAGGCCTGGCTTATTGAATGGAGATGGAGGAGGAGTGTGTGGATAGGGAGAGGGATAGATGGGAGTTGGAGGAAGGGAATGGGAGATGTGGAGGGGGGAAACTATGGTTGGTATATAAAATAAAGAAGAAAAATGTTAATAAAAATAAAAATAAAAATATAAAGACGATATTTAGCTTTCTAGTTCCCTCATTATTTAAAGCAAAGCCTATACCTTTCCTAGCACTGCTCCATCCCACTGAGTATAATATTACTGTGCTCGTCATTATAAAATATTTACTTGCAGAGGCTCGTAGAGACAGAGACAATATTGCAGCAAGAAAATTTGAAGTAGGTAGTAGGATTGTGGACCTAACAAAGCTATGTCTAAGAATCTATGGATTTCACCAGATTTGAAAAAAAGAAAGTATTTTAGGCACGTGTAAGCAAAACAAGGATTTGGGGGAAGAATTATCTTGAATTACTGGGGTCAACTGCAAATGCAATAGCACTTTTCCTCATAGCAGAAGAGAAGACAGTGACAGAAAATAGGAAGACCATGTCTGAATAAGGCAAATTCCAGAGTGATGCAGCCAAAGAAAATGCATCTTTAGCAGAAGCTGGGTGCTATAAGATGCATTGTCCACTGGAGCCCTGAAAAGGTTGTTCTGCTTATGACTTGGTTTCCCACTTCTGGCTTCCAGATATGTGAGGAGGGGAGTTTCTGCTATAGTTCTTTACGTGTGTGTGTGTGTGTGTGTGTGTGTGTGTGTGTGTGTGTGTGTGTGTGTGTGTTGGGTGTGTGTGTGTGTGTTGGGTGTATATGAGGTGTATACCCATATAAGTGTGAAGGACAGAGGACATTAGGTACGACTTTTTACCTTACTCCCTTGGGACAGCATCTCTCACTAAACCTGACATTTGTATTTTTCACTAGGCTAGCTTGCCAGTAATCCCAGCATTCTCTTCTCTCTGCCCATCCACTTATTTGTGGTCATACAAGTTCTCAGTTACACAGAACTTTTAAATGGTTGCTAACAATCTAACTCAGGTCTAATGCATATGCACCAAGCACTCTTATCCACTAAGCCATCTATCCATCCTGAGTTTCTTGTATTCTGTACATTATAGCAGATTTAACAGCAGCTCTAAGAAACTAATATACTAGATTTGCCATCTAAATGAAAAATATTTTTTACCACGTAGCTAAGCTTAAAATATTACAGGTTTCTAAGACTTAGTTACCTTGTCTTTACAATGAGCATGAAAAGTGTAATTAAGTGATTTAATAAATAAACAAGAAAAGGATGAGGAAATGATGCAATTACATTACAATCTCAAAAATATTTTTAAAGATACATGAATTTATACACTACCAAGTGAAAAATAATTTCTCATTACACCTCAACTACTTTTCTTATTAACTTATTATCTGGACAACCAAATTTTTAATACTTTCAATAGAAGATTTAAGATATATATGTACATATATCATAGAATGATTCAATGAACTTATGGACATAAAATACTACACATCTGTATTGGCCAAGCAATTGACCTTCTCTATGGCTGAAGAAGGAAGGAAGTTGAAAATAGTAGAAACATCTATATGTTGAAGAAAAACTATTGCCAGAGACACCAAGAAATCCATCATCTGCAAGACAAAAAAAAAGAGGTTTCAAAAGAAAGCTGTCTGCCCTCTGATCTAGAATTTTCAGCTGTCAGGAAAATAGGGAATTAACTTATGTTGTTTAAGTAACCTTGAGTGGGAGGTGCAGTGTAGAATTTTGTCATGGCAGACATAGTAGACTAATATACAGAGACCTAAGGCAAACACTTTACATCCCTTTTCCTTATCTAAGTTTGGAGCCAAAAGATAGCTAATGCAAAAGCCTTAACACCAAAGGTAGATAGATCCACTCATTCAACATCACCTGGAGTGACTCTCTTAAAGGAGACTGAGTCTTTATAGCAAAGGTCAGGGTGATGTCTCCCACTAATCATCCTAAGAGAACTGAAGGATTCAAGCCAGCATCTGTACCATCTGGCATGCAGAGACTTGTTCACCATAACTAAGATAGGTAATGACAACGTCTAACACTCTTCAGTCAGGGCACTCTGGTCTAAGTGGGACTCTTGAAGCTAATGCTCACTGGAAGAGCACTTAGCCAACTCACAATGGAATTCTCTGAGAATTTTAATGGGATAGACTTAGAATTTCTTTTATTTTTTAGGGATAGAATTTGAGCAATTAAAATATCATTTAACAAACTATTTATTAAACTAATGGCTAAACACTCATGAGCTCCCAGATGTAAACCTTTGTCTATTTATATAGAGACTAAACTTCTGAGGTTTGATGGCAGCTTTGCCCAAAATTTATCAGGTGGTTTACAACATACTATTTAATCCTTCTGACTTTTGTTTTCTCACTCATAAAGTAGTGACAATAGCAGTTACCTTACAGAATATTCTAAGATGTACATGAGCAAATAAATATGTCACTCCACAATGACATGCATTGGGCATTAGAAAGTGATCTCAACACAGAGCAACGTGCCTTTTCCACACACTTCAGTATTTTATTTTAAGGGCTTCCTCTTACATTCCAAAAATCAAATACTGGATACCTCCAAAAGTACAGGCAATCAATAGCTCAAATTTCATTTAGGTATATAAGAAATTAATAAATAATATTAAAAATTAGATTATGCAAGGAGCTCTCTGAGAGTCTAGGATTGATTTATGAAAATCCACACTGAAACACATATTAAAAAAAGTTATAGAAAATACACCTAAAATGTTTTCATGATCATAGGCAACTGTTCACGTATGGATACATGGACTTCATTTGAAGGAAACACACTTATGTGACCACCATTTTAAAACTGTGTATGTGATGTATAAATGTAGATGGAAAAAATGAACACAAACATGGCATGCATGCCAGCTTTATTCTATGAACCGAATTAAGATCTTCAGTTCTTCAACCTTAGCCATTCTTTTTCCAAACCCCATGAGGCAAGTGTAATCCTCATACTGTTTTTTTTCATGCTTTACTTTTACAAATGAGAAAGTGGAAGCTCAAATGATCATGGGGATTTTCAGGAGCAACCACAAAATGCAGGAGATGGAAATGGTGATTGGCAGTCATGTTTACTTAACAATAAATATTGATGTTAGCAGTATATGAAAAGAAGATATAAGGTTCAAAAAGAAACATATTGGAGCTTAAATAAATATTTTGTTTCAATGACTGTGCTTGAACATGCAGCGATATTTTATTTAATGCTGAAATGCCACTTTTAAGATAATAAAAGGCCATGAATGGGGAATCACATACATGTACATGTGTTATGGTATTGCTTTTGGTATCAATCCATGAAAATTTTAACCATCTGGAATTGAAAACATGAAGGTAGTTGAGAAACCACATAAAGATTAAAATATAATTATTTAATTTATACCAGTCACCTTTAATCCATTGAACTTGACCTACTATAATTTAAAATGAACTTGACATACAGACTAGTACCTGGCCAGCCACAGGGCTGTTGTGCTGTGGGTCTTGATAGGCAGATGAACTTTAGTTGCCAAAAATGCTTTTAAAAGAAGGGATAAAAATAAGATGTGGTTGAATCTCTAAATGTGGTTATGCAAGTTGTATAAATATTTTAATAGTGTGTATATGTACCAAAAGTAGGGAGTGGAAGTTGCCAATCTAAACTAAACCTTACTTCATACCCCTACCTATTACTTAAACTAACCATATGTTAAATTTTCAAGACTGAACCTAAACATTTTTGATCATATTCTTTATCAAATCAAACTAGGTAATTTTAAATAAGATTCCTTTTAGGAATCTTGGAAGAAAAATTTCATGATAAAAAACTTCTGAGGTGTCCATATGACTCCTGCTTTTGAATTGTAACAACCTGCATAGTCCTCATCCATCCAATGTATGTATGACCTAAGACTTACTCCAGCCTTTAGCCCTTAAGGTAGAACCAGAAACCTTGGATGCTGAAGTCATTTTCATAAAGTGGAACACAGTATTTGCATGTAAAATATGCACAAATATAATTATAAAGTTTTCATGCAAGACCAATTGAATCTATAGACTCAGAACTCTTGAAAACTCAGAATACACTGCATTGTGCACTGCTAACATGGAGACAGGACAAAGAGAGGGTCTGTTTTAAGCCACATTGGGTTTTGTGAAGCAGGATTTGGTAATTAACATATACTCTTAATGTCAGATTTTCTAATAGACAGTACTTATCGAACACTTTTGCTGTATATCAACATTCATCCTATGCAAAGTAGAGGGTTACTGGATTCACAGATGTTTAATCTTTTGGAAAAGACAAGTATAAGATCATGTTACTTTTCTCACAAGATTATAATAATGAACACATAGCTATTTGCTGACACAGTAAATTTGCTAAAATTTTTAAAGAAATGGTTTGCTGTGGATGACGGATCGATAAATAAAATGCTGATTGGCCAGTAGTCAGGCAGGAAGTATAGGCAGGACAAAGAGAGAGGAGAAGTCTGGGAAGTGGAAGGCAGTGTAGAGAGACACTGTCACCCGCTGCAAAGAGGAGCAGGATGTAAAGTACCAGTAAGCCATGAGCCACGTGGCAAGGTATAGATTAATAGAAATGAGTTAATTTAAGATATAAGAACTAGATAACAAGAAGCCTCCCACAGCCATACAGTTTATAAGTAATATAAGCATCTGAGTGATTATTTTATAAGTTGGCTGCAGGACTACAGGGACTTGGCGAGAACTGGAGAGAAACACTCTAGCTACAATGGCTTCTTTGCCATCAAGTATCGTACTAGCTATTTTGGGCAAAGTATTAAGATTACAAAGACTAATGGTTCTGGAGAAATGAAGGATGTTGTAAGAATGAGACTTGCAAGGACCTTACCTGGATAAAATAGTATTGTATGATTAAGGAAGGTCTTAATCCTGCATTTGATTAGTAGGAAAAAGAGGATTGACTGTCAAAAGAAAAGAATACTTTAAGAATTATAATTATTATACAGAAAGAGAAATAGTAGGCAATTTAATTTCAATTAGCTGAAAGACAAGATGATTAAAAAATAGTAACACTGGTAATTAAACATCAGCTATTTTGATCAATATGATTGGAAGAGATTACTGTTCAAAGCTTTCTGAAAACATTTAACCAAACAGGAAAATATTCTGGTGATAATTTTTTCATATAGTCTCATGCATTGTATTTATACATTATGTTTGAAATGTCAACTGTGATGGCAGCTGTTGTGACTGTCAGACCCACTTGTGCTTAGAAACCCACTGTCAACTCATTAGATATCAGTTGGTGTACCCAATTATTCTTGGAGACTCCATTGACAGTTTATAGTTTATTGTGATTTATGTTTGAGATTTCAACAGTTGATATCCATCTATGACTTGCACCACATAAAATTATACTTAAATTATCTTTTGCCTGGTAAATCTAAACATGTCTCAGAGGCATATTCTAATTAATTTCACATTATTGGTTAATGGGAATAATTAATTTAGCCTATTAGCAAAGATGTACACACAACATGTTGTTTTATAAAGCACTGTAATATTATTAGCAGGGATTTGTAATTTGAAAGGCACTTTCATGTAATCGTAGCCTCATTTGGAATCAGTGAAACTGAAACTAAGCAACAGAAATGAAGAACAACGTAAACATTTTATAATTCTAAGGTAATACAAGGCTAGGAATTTATAAGTGTAGCACTCATGCAATTAACCACATAAAGTAGGTATTAGTGAAAATGAATGTAGCTAAACAGAGGAAATCATGAGCAGACTGACAGAATCCATGGCTGTCAGAGATCCACAGGACGCATGATCACCTTCTTAGTGTTCTGTGTGAATAATTGTTTTCTCCATTGCAAGGTCTCAATGGTCTTTTGTTTGTCTTAAATCACCTCCACAGCATAAGCGTCTCGGAGTTGGAATAAGAATGCTTTTCATAGGCTTAGGTATATGAAAATTTTGTAAAGGAGATTCTAGTGATAGCTGAGCTTGTTCCATGGAACAAAGAATTGAATATTTGGAAGAGACAATAGACTGAAGTGCAGAGAGAGAGAGGAAAGTAACCATTTTATTGAGCACAAATGATAGCTCCTGTAAGGATGGGAACAAACAGCCAGATTTAGGAGTTCACAGAGTGACACTGGATTTGGCATTTTATAAATGATATGATTCCCTATCATATCACAGAGATGTTTGCCCTTACGTGGACCTTTTTTTTTTTTCTCCTACCACCTTTCCCATGAGAATGGAGCTCAGACGTTTGCCCCTGAATAAGCCTTTTCCTACCACAGCCTCTCCCATGAGAAGGCAAGCTGAACTGTTAGGCAGTATATCCTTGTTCTCCTTACCTGGATATACATTATATAAGTATATGTACACACATACACATATGCATGCACACTCATGCAAGCACACATGCATGCAAGCATGCATGCAAGTAGGGAGAACACGGGTGGATATATGTATATATACACAGATAAACACACACACACACATATATGTATATGTATATGTATATGTATATGTATATGTATATGTATATGTATATGTATATGTATATGTATATAAAATGTAACTTTCTCAACTTTGGCCCAGTTGGTAGTACTGTATAGGGAAGAGGTACAGCTTTGCTGGAAGAAGTGTGTCACTGGAGCAGACTGTGAGAGTTTATAGCCTAGGCCCACTTACAGGTTGTTCTCTCTGCTTCTTGTTTGAATTGAAGAAATAATCCTTCAGGTTCTTGCTCAGGCCATCTTGTTTGCCTCCTGCTGCCATGCGTCTCACCATGATGAACTCTTATCCATCTGGAGATGTAAGCCAAATAGTCTCCATTTTCCTGAAGATGACTTTGCTCATGGTGTTTTCTCAAAGCATTAGAAAAGTAACTAACACTGTTACCATCTTTTCCTCGGGCTGTATGAGATGAAGTGGGGAAGTTCTCCAAACACCAGCCTCCAGGAGGCAGTCAAAAATATGAATAGCCATTGTGACTGCAATCCTATTCCTGACACTGAACTCTAAAACCTGTAAACAAACAGCTCTGGTTTTAGTGTTCTAGGATGAAAGTATGTCATTCTTACTCCAAACTCTTTTGTTTGTTGGGATATTAAACCCATATAAGCTGAACCAAGGAAACAAGGAGGATTTTCTACAGAAACAGATTGTAAGAAGCTATACCAACGTCAGTAACACACAAAGAATCAGGAGCAGGACTCAACAAAGTTTCCAGAACTCAGACACCTGCCACTCCATGCTCCTGGATGTGTCCAACCATTCCTGAGAGTTTGGTGTGATTATTTCTCTGTATTGTGGCATCCCCTGTGTATTCATGAAAGTGGCAGAATCTTGCTGTCAGTGTCTCCTCAGTCCAAAAAGTATGCACAATTAATTTGAGTGCTTCTTATCTTTCAGGTATTGAATAGGACTTTGACTGCCCTTGGGACATGTGTTTCTTAGTGTGTGACCAGGGAAGGCAAGAGTAAATTGTATAGATACCAAGTTCTTAGCTGAATGTTCAAGGAAGTAGTGTGAGGAAATATGTTCTAGGAAAAAATAATACATCATGTGGGCTGGAGGTAATCTCATTAAAATTTTTATAATATTATAATATTTATTTTTCCAAGAATAAGACAAATGTAGTTACTTATAACTTTTGAGTAATTTGCTCAAGGCCGGTGAAAAACTGGAATCCAATAGATATTTTTTTCTGACTCAGCTTGCCTCCCATTAAGTGCAGCTGGAACCTTTGGCCTCATAACTTTCCTATATGAATCTCTAAGGTATCTTTAAACTTTCTGGCTTACTCTACTTTGTGCCTAAGTCAGGTGTCTCTGAAGCTATATACATTCTGGAGTCTACATTACCAATTTAAATCCTCTCTCCTTCCTCTTCTACCCACAGAGTGAAAAAGAGTACACTTTATAGAATATAGATTTCAAAAGCAAGGCGGCCTTAAGAAGAGTCAGTAGGGGGCAAATCTCTTATGAGCTTTTTAATTATGGCCTGAATGCAGCTGCCTCTGGAACTGAATGTACAGTGATTTTGCATTAGTTTCCTTTTTCTGAAAGTGGTAGAATAAAGCTTTAAGTCCAATATCCAAGGTATATCTCTAATAATGAAAGACTTTTTTAAAGATATGTTTGTCTAATAATATTCACAGTTATTTTAAATGCATATGAAAACATTAAAATATATTTCATGAGCTTATATTTATTGTCAATTTAAAAAAATTAAAAAGTACTTGTTGATAAGAAGAGATGTATACTCTCTTGAAGCTGTGATTTGAGATAATTCCTTCTACTTGGGACACTTAAAATGATCACAATGTGTTAATTTTTGTGACAGAATGGATAGCCCCAGATAACATATTTGCTGAGGTCAACTCAAAGACTGACTAAAAGGAAAACCTGGAATTCAATATTTTCTTACTTTTTCTTTCTCTTTTTACTATCTGACCCTGTGAAGGCAGAAAGGATGATACTACCAAAAAATAGCCGTCTTGGCAGAAGAAAAGCAGTTTTCTTATCGACTTTCAAAAAAGATGAGATGAAAGCAAAAATGAAATAGTAAAATGCCGACAACCTGGAGGTTTGGAAACTTTGCAAAGGCTTTGAAATTAGAAGATCAACTACAGGAGAGCATTTAGGGTGAAAGTCGAGCAGGCGGGTCATGCTGTATTTAGCTTGGCTTCTTGAGTGTAACATGATGGAACTTGTAACCCAGAAATATTTTCTTAGGTATATTCACTAGGGAAGGTAAGCATGATTACAGCTGTGCTGACTTCATGCAAATCAAATTGGCGTTATGGACAATTAATCTTTTGAAACATTAGGATAGCTCTGTAATTTCTCACTTTTGCAAGAAGAAAGAGGAAGGCAGCATAAATCAAATTATAGTCTGTAGGCCAGAAGTTTATTTAATTGACAATGTAAGACAAAGCCTCACTAAAATTTTATTACATTGGTTTAACCCATAATTCATAACAGTCTGTCTAGTCCTAAACATGCATAATTATACCCTAATTCTTACCTGCCTTGCTTTTATATTCTCATTCATTTAGGCTTCAGCTTGAAATAATTCATCATGGAGTTCAGATGTCGTAGAATCCAGTGATACTTTGAAACACTCACAATCCTTACATTAGGAAAGTTGTGGGTGACTGGCAATCTTAAGAAAACGAAAAGGAAACTTCCAAAACATATTCTCAATGCTGACCAACATAACAAGAAGGAAAGCAATGTAGGTAGGTGTGAAGGGGAAGGAAGTGGAGCTACTATAGACTTGGAAAAATCAATTAACATTTAAAATAAATATATAACATCCAGACATTAATTTTTTAAATAGCATTGTATTACATTTTTAGTAGATAAGTCCAGTTACTGCATTTACTACCATCAAGATAAAGACATTGTTCAAGTTAAAGTAAAGGACCTATAATACGGTTTACACTTTCAAAGAGAGTCAGTTTGTGCTACAGGTTGAGTTTCTTGTTAGGAGTCAGAGACAATTAGATGATTAAATTCAATTCTCAGTTATTGCCTACATGCAATATAAAGAAGGTCATTAACTCTCCCATATTCTTCCTCCCACTTTCATTGGTAGTCTCTTATAATTTTTCTTTGTCCTCTTTTTGTGTATTGTATTACATTTTTATTTTAATTACTACCTTACTATCAAATGAAAGGGAAATATTGCTGACGGGTTGGGTAGAAATTACAGGGTTTCAGCATTCCACAGATGGGCTGGTTGCCTGATATACGGACTGTGCTTTTCCAATTGTAAATTTGAAAGTCATGGCCCAATTCCTAAATACTGACATCCTGAATGGAAAACAATATTGTTTTGCTTCAGGAAGCAGATGGGAAAAACCCAAGAGCATGGCTGTCTGTCTCAGACTGCAAATTTGATTAGACCATGTTACCTAATCCCCCTCAACCTCAATTCTAGCTCCTCTCTTACAAGGTCTATTACTCTCACCTCACTCATAAGGATGAGCTTTGGACTATTTCTCTACTGAGATGAATTTTTGTAATTTTTCTTCACCTATTAATATTTCATAACAGTGCAGACTTGATTTCTCTACCATGGGATTTTGCCTCATTCACTGGTAGAATGTCAGCTAGTTGCAAAATGTTCAGCCCACTGCCAGCTCTCCGTAATTTTAGGTTGAGTTAATGAAGAAAGGGATCAATGAAATATTAAATGATATTAGTTATAAAAAAGAGATTTATTTAGTGAACAGGGAACATGATTCTTCCATAACTTATGAACTCAGTATAGACATGTAAGAGGCCTACAAAACCAGAGAACACATTCCCCATATTTTACCTGTAATAACAGGAATAAAAATAGCGAATACAATTGAATGTTTAACACAGAAACCATGAAAGAGGATATCTCAATTAACAAGCACAGTCATCTCTGGCATTGACGTAATAGGCATTATTTCACTGTCATGAAAGCTGAGTTTTGGAATTTGGGACTTGTTCAAAGTCTCCTTCTCAGTGAGCAATGAAGATTGATATGCAGCCAATTGTTTAAGGACTGTGTAATTCTACCCCCAGTGCCTCAAACTCTAGAGCCAGTCAGCATCTAGACCAGGGCTGTAATTCAGCATCTTGTGCTTCTAGAATTTTCTGTTAATTTTTTTGTAAGAAATGTCTAATAAGCTTCTAAAATTTTGATTAATTCCAAATAAGTTTTGGATTTTAGCTCAGAAGATTCCCTGATGTTATTCATGAAACAAACTGGTGGACAACAAGTTTCCTATTGTAGTTTCAGGCCCAGATAATAATGGTGTTCTGGGAGGTATAAGAGGATTGCTGAAATCAGCTAAGTAACTTATGGAACTGTGATATTTCCATTTATTTCCAAGGTATAACAGCAGAATGTGCTTTAAAGAAATGGTTCTTGATTACAAAGAAGTTACTTACATAATACAATAGTGTCTAAGAATACAAGAGGAGGGCCAGAGTATTGGTTGAGAGAAATTGGGAACATGTATTAATATGTTTCTGTACATGTATGTATAATTGTATACTATGGAGAGTGATAATAAATATGCATGTAATCATATGTAGTACCATATGTTATAAACATACCTATTGTACATAGATATGTACAGTATCTTAAGGTGATATGTACAATGAATCTGTTTATTATTCATATCTGTTGAATTGTCTATAATATATGTAAAGTGAGGTATGTCTCTTATTTACTTTTGCACAAAATCCACCAGCACATTCTTTCTTGGGTCTTGCTTAGGGAGTGTCTTTCCATGATGCTAGCTTACTTGTTTTATTTCCCTGTATGTAGGAAATCACCTTACTCTCTTCCCTGATTTTTTTTGTTGCTTTCTCAGTCTCCATAAAAATGGTCCCATCAGCTGAAGACATATTCCTGTGTTCTTTTGTTAGCTTCTTAATAATCATTTGCATTGCGTTTGAAAACAGGGGCCTTTAGGTCCTACTGTGAATCTAACTTTTCTGCTGTATAATGCCTACAGTGTTGAAAATAACATTCAGCTAAGATGTTTTCATTAAGTGTCTTTTGTTCGACCACTGATGGTAAAATAGCACAACAGAGAAAAAAAGCATATCTCTTTTCCATTTAGACTTATTAAATATTCAAGTGATTCCTCAAATACACTCAGCGCTACTGTGGCTTCATTAAAGTGCAGCTCCATTGCATTTTACGATGGAACACTGGTACAATATGCTTCCTGCAGTGGCTACCCACAAGCAAACAGATTGCTGCATTCTTCACCAGCCGAAGCTCAAATGTAGCCCAAAGTCAAGAGTATTATAGTAATCAAGGCCACAGGTTAGAGGCATGGATAATGATGGTAAAATCCACATCAGTGAAAAGAGGCCACAACTTCCTCATCAAATGCAGATGGGAAAAATAAAAAGCCCAGTTCACTCTAGTCAAGGCTTTGTATCCCTTTCTCAAAGCCTCACTTCTAAAGACCTCCTTCAGAAAGCCTGTATGTCTGTCAGGAGGTCATGGCTCTTACAAAGAAGATGTTTGAAATGAATAAAAATAACTTGCAATACTCTGTTAAAAACATAACTGTGTATCATAAAGTAACACATACACGAAAAACAAATCATAACATGAAGAATCAAGGGCATATATGAATTGTTTCATTTCAATTACTGAGAATACTCAAATACAGGGACAGAAGTGAGGGCAAAACCAGAGTGTGCTATAAAAACCACAACCAACACAGTTGTTTTAATAACTGCTGTAAGTCAGCAATGTACAAAATTATATTTTATTTATGTTTTTAATCTTTCATTAATGTTTGTGTTCTGTATGCACAAGTATAGGAATGTGAGTGTGCATATGTAGTCCTCAGGGAGAGACTCAAGTGGCATTCTCAAGGATGCCACTCATCTCCACTGAGATTGGGTCTCTTTTTTTTTTTTTTCTGGAACTCACTAAATATATTGGACTGCTAACTTAGTTAGGACTTCTATTAGAGGCTTTTGAGTCTAGCACCTGAAAGCAGAGGCAAGCAAATATCTGTGAAATTATAGCATTTAATTCAAAAATTTGAAGGCAAGGTGGACCTTAGAGGCAGAAACTAAAGCAGAGGACTATAAAGGAAAGCTGCTTACTGGCTTGCTCCCCCTGGCTTGCACAGCCTTCTTTCTTATACCTTGCTCAAACACCTGCCAGGGGTAGAACCATACAGAATGGGCTGGTCCTCCTCCATCAGTTGCTAACTAATAAAAAAAAATGTCCAACATCCTTACCCATGGGCCAATCTTCTGGAGCTGTTTTCTTAACTAAGTAGCCCTCTTCCTAAACATGACTAGGTTAGCATCAGGTTGACAAAATAGCCAGCACTACAGTTTAGCCAGAATTTCCCAGGGATCTTAGTGTCTTTCTGCTTTGTGTACTGCTGAGATTAGAAGTGCTACCAGGTCTAGAATTTTTGCTTATGTTCAGGGAACAAACAGAGTTTCTTATCCTTGTGAGGTAGGCACTTGACTGAGTTAAAAGATTCCCTTCTAGATAACTTCATAAAGCCTGCAAGTCTATCAGAAGGACTTTCTCTCAGAGATACTTTTTTAGAATGAATAAGGACTAGTTCATAAGATATTGTTAAAAACATATTGACATATTACAAATAACAAATGAAACAAAAATCACACCACTATAAAAGCAAGGGCATGAGTGAATTAGATTTGCAGTTGCTGATAATATGCAAGCATAGCCTCATGTATATTTGTAAACAGTCCATAACTCAAGGCAGGTGTGTACATACATATACACATTGTAAAAGTGGATAACAAAGTGACTATTAAATATTAGGAGACATTTGTAAAGTTACAAAGCTAGCAAATGAATTTAAAATGCCTTGTTAGGGCTTCAAATGTTTCCCTCCATTATATTTGTGTCTCATGATAAATGGTACTTGGTTGGATGATAGAATTAAATCCCTTATTTTCATTTTTGTAACTTCATTGAAGTTATATAAATTAATTTTAAAAAGATCTTTGTGGTTGTGAGCCTAGCCTTTCATGGCTCAATATCTCTCCAGCCCATGAAATTATGAAATATCAGGTAAATAGATAGAACTATTAAAAACCCATCCTGAGTGAGATACCCAAGAACAAGAAAGATAAATAGAATATATATTCACTGACATATGGATTTTAGCTGTTAAGTCGATGATAATCAAGCTGCTTTTCATAGAACTGTAGAAGTTAGGCATAGAGTAATGGGTGGGAGGGACATATTGCTCTCCCTAGGAAAGGGAAATAGAAGAGATAGTTATGTTTGGATCATGGGGAAAGGGATTGGAACAAGAGGATCAAGTGGAGAGGATCTGAGGAGAGTGGGACAAGGGAGGAAATACATGAGAGTCAGATAAAATTATTGTCCATTTGAGGGGTAGTATGGAAAATGAATACAGTAGAAGCTCCTAAAACATATACATATATGAAAGCAACCTAAATGAAAATTGCCAAATAACAGGGAAGACAGAACCCCAGTTGACCATTTACCAAGGTCCCAATACCTGGTTGGGTTACATCTAATTGAGTTATTGGCTGAAGTGGTCCCATGGGAACTCCCAAACGATCCAGGCTGTTTCCAAGACTCTACACAAACTGATGGCAAGGTCCCAATTCCTGAAGAAAACACCTACACAACTCATTGGACATAGAGAAGTCAAGTTGATACCTACATAGAGCCTTCATACCTATGTAATACCATCTTTGGTACAAGAAGGTACACTCTTCAAGCTACCAAAAAAAAAAACAAAACACAAACACCAACCCAGCCATACATCTTTTGAGATACAACAGTGTCTTGCCTACAACATATGCTAGTGCAATGGTGGCACAAGTATCTGATTTGACTTAAGGACCACTTCATGAGATGAAATCTGTACTCAACACTACTTCTGTAACCAAGGACCTGAATCTAGGTAGCTCAGGGAACTAGGGTAGAGGCAAATAGCACCATAAAAAAATAGCAATAAAATGACTCACAATGACATTCTGCTGTAATCATAGATCATTGCCTAGCTTTGCCATCATCAAAGAAGCTTTCTCCTGTAACACATGGGATCAAATACAAAATCCCACAGCCGTACATTGTGCAGAGAGTGAGAGACCTTGGAACACTTACCCCTGAGTGGTAATTCATTAAATCTATGCCCTCAGGGCTTAGGGAAGCCCACAGAAGGGGAGGCAGGAAAAGTGTAAGAACCAGAGTTGATGAATTACACCAAGAAAACAAGGCCCTCTAAATAAAAAAAAAAGATAGACTCACAAATGAGCTCACAAAGATTGAGGCAGCATGCACAGAGTATACAGAGGTCTGCAACATTTGGGGTCTTAGAGCTGAAAGGAGAACTGGACACATGTTCCCATGCCTAACCTAGAAGCAATCTCCAGTTGATATTCCCTTTGAAATGAAAATTTAGTTTCTGCCAAGGATGTCTCAACTGAGGAAACAAATTACTCTTAAGGATAGAATGCACGCCCAACAATAGATGGACAGAAGGAAGTTAATTCAATCTTTGGAGCTTCCTTGTCTCTAATGTGTCAGTGTCAGTATTTCTCTCTCTCTCTCTCTCTCTCTCTCTCTCTCTCTCTCTCTCTCTCTCTCATATATATATATATATATATATATATATATATATATATATATATATATTCTTTCTTTACCCTATAGATCCTTTCTGTATATATTATGGCTTCAAGTCTAGTGTTTTTATGGGATTCCTGAGCAAACAAATCTCCTTTTCTTTTGCCTTCTCTTGGATTCTTTTGCTGCTGTTTATTTGTTCTGCCCAATTCTAATGTGTTAATTTTTTATTTTATTTTGCATTTTTTTATTTTTAATTTTAATTGTTCCATAGAAAACTGTTCGCTTTCCAATGAGACATAGAAAGGGAGTGGATCTATATGGGAAGGGAGGTTGGAAGGAACTTTGAAGAATAAAGTAAGAGGAAGCCATAAACAGGATATATTATGTGAGAAAATGAGCTATTTTCAATAAAAAGGAAAACAAAACAAAACAAAAAATCTTTTGTATAGGAATTTTCTGTGTTCATACTTAGCTGCAAAAATTTGTCCTTATTTTGTGGCATTTCTTCCTGTAGAAATGTTCAGTATGGTCATGCCAGAAATGGATTCGGTCAGATTTAGCTATGATTACTTTTCTCTTAGTTTTAGAGTACAGCTTGAACACAAGACCTCAGTTAACAGTTCTAAAACATTCAGTTTTGCAGTGGACTATATATTATAGTACATGTTGTAATTAGAATGAGAATGCCCCCTATAGGCTCATATATTTCAACACTTGATGCCCAGTTGGTAGAACTTCTTGAGAAGAATGAGGCCTTGATGGAAGAGGTATGTCACCAGGTACAGACTTCGAGGTTTCAAAGACTCTAGATACTTAATAAAGGCATTCAACAGTTTCATCTTCTGTATTCTTTAGTTTCAGTAATGAGAACTATCCTTAGCTTTAGACACAAGTCAATTTTTCATTCCTTTATCTAACTATATATATATATATATATATATATATATATATATATATATATATATATCAAGTCATTGCTGATAACCCTTCTAGACTTGAAAATATGATTTTTCAATGATCATGGCTTACACTTCATTAGAGTTATTAGACAATTACAGTAATTATGAACTCACAGGATTAGTCTATTGGGAAATATGAATTATATTAGTTGTAAAAAATAAAGGTAAACTTATAAAGTGCAGAGTTGAGTCTTTCAATCCATTATATAATAGAATCAGACAATGTTGATTTGCTTTATGTTTTTTTTTCAGTTATTGACCACTTCCCAGGCTTTATCAGAATATTCTATATATTAGTTTTGGTGAAGTACTGAAAGAAAAGAGAATCAATATACTCAGCATGTGTTTTCCAATGTGATTAGTTATCACTGAAAAATTCTAAGTCATATCAACAGCTCATTCACATAGGATAAGTCTCAATATACCTACGACAAAGTAGGAAAATTTTCCTTCTCATTAGTATACATGTATGCAAATTAGAATCAAATTATTTATTTTATAGTACTACTCATATAATATTTAATGGAGAAATCTTTTCAATAGCATAAATTTCAAGCTTTAGCCATTTTCTAAACTTACTCAATGTCACTTGCTTAAAGCCTTTATGAATATTGAATAAAAGGAATAGTAATACCAGAATCTGAGTAATAGAGTATAGGTAGAGTGGTAGCTGTTGGCATACCTATATTTAATTTATATGAGAGTAGATATAGATGGAGATGTAGACACAGAAGATGGGTCTAGATAAATGTAGAAAAAATAAAGAAAATTGCCTACTAGGATTTTCATTGTCCTTGTTAAGTGTAGGTTACTATACTCTGTGTACCAAATTTATTATCTTCTTATTTCTCCCATAATTCTACAAAGCCAGTATTATTTACATTAGCTTTACACCTTAATAAGCCAAAGAAAAGGCAGATGTAATAGTTTCTTTCATCAGCAGCAACAACTAACCTTAAAGTAACGTGTTTAAAGCATTAGAAACTCATTAGTTTACAGTTCTGAGGTTCAGATTAAAAATCAGTCTTATGGGGAGAAACTCAGGAGTCTACTGAGCTATAGCCCCACTTCCCAAGTTCTAAGTTTCACATTGTTCCTGGCCTTTTATATCTTCTGGCTGCTTCTACCACTTGTGTCTTTATTACCCCAAAGTTGTCCTCCATCTTCCAAAACTCTTTATCTTATCTCCTGTCTACAATGATCTTGCTCTGTCGTTCTCTAATGAGAATATTTGCTGCCCACTTGGACAATTGAGGAGAAATTCTGTATCTCAAGATTCTTAATTAACCACTCCTACAAAGATGTTTTTGTTCTTTTAGAGTATATTCCCGCCTTGCAAGAATTAGGAACTATTATCTTTGTGTGACTTTCATTCTATCTTCTAGGACAGATTAAGGAATTTACAAAAGATTACATGGTGTGTTATTTGTGGAGTCAGACACGATCAATGGCTCTTGGTGGTCAGCAGACTATGACTGATGATCAGCACTGATTTTTTATGATATTCCTCATTGCAAATTAATTCCAAGTGCTTAAAGTACTTTATAACACATTAGAATTGACTTTATCCACTCCTACATTACCTCAGAGAAATATTAATTTTAGTTGCATTATTAAAGTTTTATTTCAAAGCTTATACTCAAAATATTTAATAAATGGCTATAGTATTCACAAGAAATGAAACAATGTTGGGTAGTTGTTATAGTGTCATGTGAGTTTATTCGTTTGACACAAGAATTGAATGATGATGTTCATCAGGATGTTTCTAGTTTTTAAACTTTATCTTAAAGGCACATTTTGACTCTATGAGCAATACTCTTCTTGCTTTAATAATAATAACTTCATATAGTTTAGGAAATTTTTCATGACTATTTTTATCTTATAATAATATGATGAAACCTACAAGGTGAGGAAGCATTTATCAAACTAATCCAATGAGTTAAACACAAAGCAAGATATGTTGCAGTTATTTTGTTGTCATGACATTGAAATATACTATTTGGGGACATTTTAATACTGATTTTCCCTAGTCCATGGAAAGCACAAGGAAACATGAGTGCTTCTGCCAATCCCTTGTAGCAGAGGAGCATCACAAAGGAGCTGCTTTGAAGCTATTTGTCTTCCTTTGTGACAGTGCTGAAGTTAAAGCTACAGAGACTACAAACTCAGCCAATTTGATTCTGCATAGGCAGTTTGATATTAATTATAAGGTATGGTATAACTGCCACTTTCTAAGTGGATTATATAATCAACTGAAAAACTTCCATATATTTAATAATCCTGATGTATGTTAGGTTTTTCCAAATGTTAATATCTGTGAATTTTATGAGTACGTGTGTATGCCTATCTTTGTTGTGTATATGCAAACATTTTATTTGGACTGAGACAATATTTATATATAGAACATAAGTTGAGTGACATCATGAATCCTAGAAATAAAGCTCTTAAATTTTTCTTGAGTAGTACTTAATAAATTACTGTGTGAGGGCTCAAACAACTTTACTGGGTTACCTTAGCACCATATTCTTGGTCTGTAGAGCAGAGAGATTTTTGAGCAGGTCTGCTAATGTGTGTTGGAGCTCACATCATGTTATGTCTGTTCCTGGGTGTTGGAGCTCATATCATGGTACATCTATCCTTAGTACCCGATGTGGGTTTTGTATTTACTTTGTGTTCTGATGGTTTTAAGTCTTCTTTGTTCCAGTACTTTCATCATATTCACATATTGTTCTCTTTTAGAATGGGGTATTCTATACCGAAACCATGAATTGCAGCCTCCTGAGATCTCAGATGGGTACAGTGACTGCATTGGAAATCAGACTAAAAGTCATATATGTTATATGCTGGCAAAAAATTTGTCTATCCTGTGTCCATGTGCCAACATCAGGTGAGAAACTGATGTTAACAGTGATGAAATGGTTTTTAGAATCTAATTTTAGCCAGGTTTATAATGAGGATTTGGAGCCCAAATGAAGCAGAAATTTTTTAATGTGCATTTTAGTTAGAAAAGCCTGCATAAATGTGGGTCCAAGGTAGTCATAATTTGTGAAGAGATTGATGTTGTTACAACACTATTGATGATTTCAAATAAGAACTATGGTAAAGAATCTTTGAGACAAACTCAGGAACCATGCAAATCCTTCCCATGGAGTGCTCAAGTGTATGAAAACATAAACTCTTCAACATCCCTCCCTAGAGAAGGTGGTGTTTCCTGGCACCATGCTGCAAAGGGAAGCTGAAGAAAGGGCTTCTCTGACTCAGCTGCACAGAAATCACAGGCAACTATAGAAAAGGTCTAAGGAATCCAGGCAATTTGAAAGTCACTGAGCTGGTTTGGCATAGTCCACATGGTGTAGGTTGTACTAGAATACAAAATTCAAGAGTTAGTGTTGTGGAGCCTTTCATCCAGACATTAAAGAATAAATTATTTCTGTTGCTCTTAAAAAATTATTTCAACTTATTTACGTGTTTTCTTAGTGGTGGTATTGTTTTTTTCTATTGTGAGCAATTCTGAAAAAATACGAACTCTTATGTTTATGTCCAAAACATATAGTTGCTTCTTTTATAGATGCAGTGATAGCAATAATAAATGCTTCAGGCTTTTCAGTTTTATAAGCAATGCTATTATCTGTGTATATTAGATCGGTAAAGTACTGTGGGATCAGAAAACTTCACGTCATTGGTTAGAAATTTGTTTTCCTTAGTTCTCTTTTATTTTAATATCTGAGCTGCAGCATAATTTTTATAGAAATTATTAAAATATGCAAGGGCTTTCCTGATAAAACAGCAATAGCAACTTGAATTTAACAAGTTTTGTGAGTTGTGCTATGTAGACTCATTATATTTCTACTATAATGATAGTAACCTAGAATATGGTAAGTCATAATAATGAACAAGATATTTTAATTATGTTAAACACATGATTTAAATTTTATGTGGAGTATACGACATTTTATTTCAATATTACCTGCACATTCTATCATTTTTCTGTGTTTTATTCCTTAGGTCTAGAATCCTGCTTCCAGTGATTTAGTATGGTTCTGAAGTCATTGCATTAAATGGTTGTACAAATCCTTAATTGCTCCCAAGTCATCAATCTTATATGTTCCTGGTGTTAGGTCTCTGCAAAGGTTGCTCATAAATATTGAAATATGTATGGTTTTACAAGTCTAGAGTCTATGATATATTGACAGGATTCATTAGACTACATTATGCATATGTGTATGCATGTTTGTGTAAATATATACATACACACACAGAAAATGTATGAAATATATTTAGAAACTTTAAATCCACTTGGTGTCTCTCTTTAAGTATTAAATCAGCTAACTATGGAGTGTCTGTATTCTTTCTTTTATCCTATATTTTTAAAGAATATCTGTAGGCTAACGGGTTGCCAAAAACTAACATTGAGGAGACATTGCAAGGATTTGAAAGCATTTTACAACTTAAGCAGTTGTAAGGAATTATCTTCCTTCATTACTTACCCTCTGGTATATTTTCTGAGCTGTATTATTATGTAGATTTCTCCAGCATTCTCACATAATTAGTCTAACCTCGATCCCAATATTCAGAAAAAAAAATTGGAAATTAAAAGTAATATTTTGATTTCTTCAGAATACTTAATATGCTCTGCTGTGTATTTTAATAGAACCAGGATTCATTATTTTTGAAAGGAAGAGATTTCAAGTATAGTTTACAAAAATAATGCTTTAGGAATGTCACACCATAAAACATGTGTTTTAGAAGAATGCAGAAATATCTTTTTTCTTGTGAATAAAGGTGAAAATTAACAATAGTGTCAGGGTTTGTTCAAAGCATTTCAAATGATCTTTACATAAACCCACTAATTATTATTCATCATAATGAGACCTTTTCCACTTCTCCTTTATAAATAAAGATCTATGAATCTCCAGAAATTATGCAAGTCATGTCTGCAGTGATCAAACGAGCTACTATGATGTTACTCTAACTATCATGCTCTTCCCTTACTTTCACTGCATCCTCTGCTAGTGACCGAAGAAACTGACCAATCAACAGCTACTTTTTGAATATGAACTATATTGTTTGGACGGGGAATACCATTGTAATTAACCCAATGTTCACTTTTTATAATTTTCTTTTCAGTATAATAAATAAAAGTGTGGTACATCTCTTCTGTTGATGACGCCATTCATTTTGTCTTCCAACATTTTTGTTGGGAGACCATCTGATGAGTTAATGACTTGCTTTTAAATAGTAGTCTCATTTGAAAGAAGTATTTTTGTTTTCACTTGCTTTTCTTACATAAGTGTTTGAATACTGTCCAACTTTGTTATCTACCTAGAGATGATATATGCTTCCATTTATAATTAATAGACATCATAAAACTTTGTGAATTAATGGGTTTCTGTCCTTTATAAATTTTGCAAACTATACAGTAGAATGACTTTTACTATATAGTTTCTCCTTTTAACAAGATTGATAAATTCTGTAAGTGTAGATTCTTTCATTATGACCCCCAAATACTTTTTCCCTTTTAGCTTCCACCTTCCACATTTCAATCTATCTGGTTGCTGTTATTGTTAATTTTGTAGTCTATTTTGCTGATATCTCACTTCACTAATTTCATGATCTTTCCTTCATCTGAAACAAATTTTCCCAAATAATTTTCTAACCTCAGTTACTTTGTTATGATCTAGAAAATGATTTTGTTTGCTTAGGATGGATTCTATCCTGCGATAAAATCCTCATCCTTTCTTCCATTTATGTCACTTCTATTTTTTAAAATTTACTTGACTTTATCACTGGCATGCTTGCTCTTGTGTGGTCATTTTACTCAATACTGCATATTGTTAATGAAAATTAAACTAATTTGAACCCTTGGGTGGTATACTATACTCTACATAAGATTCAAAATGTTTATTTTAGAACTTAATTTAATCATTGAATGATGAATTGGCTCCTATTGCTGTACATTCATAGTGCATTTAGAAGGCAATTAGACCTCAGTTGAGAGAGCATTTTAACTCAGTGGAGAAGTGGGGCAAATTACTTTATGGACTTTTGGGGCCCTAGATTCACTCAGGTTATCCAAGCTAAAAATCCCTGGGGTTATCTATGAAACCTCTCTGCCTTAGGAAATCTTAATTTCTGGATTTTGTTTCCCTATGAATATAAGAGTTCCATAAAGTTTGTTCACAATTCTCAGCACCTCAGCCATTGCTATTGAGTACCAGATACCTCTAAGATGAGAAAAATCATCTCCACTGCTGGGCTAAGGGTACAGACTTCCTCCAATGTAGTGCTCCTCATACCTCTTCTATCACTGGGGTACTTACCTCTGAAATGTTGGCCCATCATGATCACACTGCGCTTGTAACTAAGCTTATACTGTCACACAGCCCTCGACTGTGCAACTATTTTGCCATTCTGAGCAATGCAGTTATTCTGATACATGCTCCTATTTTGAACACTAACTTCTAATTAGAAACTTTAGATTAATGTGCCAAAAGAATCCTTTGATATATTCATTTTGATAGTCATCACATAGGATGCACTCCTCTCCACCAGGTTGGACTTGTCTGTATCCTTTCACTGTTCTATTAGGAAAGAGTTCTACTGAACAATAATTTGATCTACATTCAAGAGCAGGTTCTTAAGTATATGTAAGTCATGCATACATTTACATAAAATAATAATATATGTATTTACTTATGTAGATTAAAAAAGAAGTTATGTTTATATTCTGATATTGGTAGTTACTATCACCAATCACTCACACATCTTCCCCTCAAGGTACTCTTGTCATTAACTAGAACAAGTAATTACTTTACCAAGTGGATAAGACAAACTAAATTAAAAAAATAGTATCTATCAAGCTACAGTAATAATTAATGGGTTATAAGTATGTCTGCATGGTAACTAATTATTTTTTATTTTTATAAGTTATTTTCTTCTACTTTGAGACTATAAATCAGCTGTATCCAAATTTATATTTTAATGTTTTGTTTTATTGACTGTGTTTCTGAAAACCATGGACTTGCCTGTTGGCATGAATGAGTTTCAGAGTGGTGCTCAACTTAGATGGCAATTTCCATTTTTATTGTTAGAAACCTCTTACTTAAATCTAAACTACAGTTATATTAAAACTTCTCTTCATTTGCTCCAAATGCCATAACAAAAACTACTAAGCTTAAAAGCTGTTGCAATTTATCTTCTCATACATCTCTAGGCTAGCAGTCTGAGATCCAACATCCAGCATAGTTGGTTTCCAGCATGGCAATTTTTTTCTTACTTACAGATGGCTACTTGCTTCACTGTGTTTTTATTTCAGTTGCAGTCAATAAGCTCTATCCTTCCTTTAAAAATATTTATCTGTATTTATGCATTCTTTGTGAAAATATGTCATATGTATAATGGTTACCACAGAGATGAGAAGAGGGCATTCAATCTCCCATAGCTGTAGGGGGTGGTGAGCTGTCTGACATGGGAGCTAGAAAACAAACTTGTATACTCCGAAAGAATAGCAAGCATTATTAACTGCTGAGATATTGCTACAGCTGATCACATGCACACACACTCAAACACACTCATATATACATACTTACACACACTCACATGCATACAACACAGACAGACACATATACACACACTATATACGTATATATACGTATATATATATATACCAATCTTATCATTCAATCTCCATTCTCATAATCTTATGTATCTCTAACTTCCACAAAAGGCCTTGTGCTTCATATCATCATATTGGAGATTTAAGATTCAACAAACGAAGTGTAATTTTCTTTTATAAAGTTTCCTACCAAATGATTTTATGTAAAAAAGTGATGTAACATCTTAAATTTCTGACAATCTTTATCCTATAAGAGAATTCATAATTCTCTAGTCAAGTCTGGACAGCCAAAGTGTTTTCATCAAAAAGGATACTTGTTAGTTAGCATGATTGACAGAAAGTGTATAAAGGAAAGACAAAGACATGAGGGGGGGCAAAGAACAAAATCATTACACCAAAAAAATTTTAAAGAATCCCACACCAATTATTCATTCTTTATAGTAATGATCCTGCATACTATTCTCCAAAAATGTTTCCTTATTTTGACTTAATTATGAGGTCAGAATTTTCAAAAAGTTCAATGTTGGCTTAATTTGTTAAAAAGTGCCCATTATATAGAGATCAGAACTCAAATGCAAATATTCTAGATTCTGAAAGGATTTTGTTTTGGATTTTGATTTTTGGAAAATAATTCTGATAAACATCCAAACTTCCAGAAAGCTCTCAAAAGAATAAAAAAACACAGTTCATAAGTTGCATAGTAGGAATTACCTACATTCAAAATACTCTTAAGTGAAAACTGGTTTTCATATTTTATTTACAGAGGACAGATGCTCACATTTAGGTTTTTCAGGACTATTCACTAATGTGTATTTATTATTAAAACTTTATGGAGCTGATCAAATACATGCAAGGAATAAGTATATTTTTCATATGTTATATTATGGATTGCTAAACTATTTGGTTAATTCATGGGCAATAGCTCTTCAATAGCAAGAAATATTCATAGTGAATTTAAATGTATTTATGATGAATTCAGGACTTTTTCTTTCTAGTTGATAGATCAGTAAGAAAGTATTTCTCTGAAAACAGATACACGATATCCCCTCTATCCAAATAAAGCACAAATAGACAAGTCTGAGAGGTGCCCAAGGAAATGATTCATATTTTTCTTTTTTTTTTTTTTGAAATTTTAGTTTGGTCACAAGTCTTATGTTAAGATGGAAACAAAAAAATCACTTTTATTGACGCTGTCAGTATTCAGGGAAAGAGATACAAACTCCTCCCCAAAGAGGCAATTCTGGAAAATACTGATTTACAATAGTAGTCTACATTTGAGATTTGGTATCTTACTAGGAAAATGACATTAACTATTTTTTGATTAATTCTGTTAATGAGCAAGATGGAGGAATATAAGCTTATAGTTAAAAAACCAGTCAATGTCATAGTGATGCACTTGATATTTCTTAAACACTTCCTGCTCTTTGACATTGTAGGAGCTGAAATCAAGGTCCTTGTTAATGCAAGGCTAACACAGTACCACTGGGCTACAATCACCAGCCCTGGCATATGTTAATGGTTTTTTTAGACCAATTACATATTTGTGGTGTTGTAATGACAAGAAAGCATGCAATATTACTTTTCCCATGTTCTACAAAGGACAGGTACATTGTTATTTTAGTAGCATTGTTTTGTACACACAACCTTTGAGTTAGATAACCACATAATAGTAGAAATAATATAGCAAGACATTCCTGAGGTCCTAAAATTAAAAGTATAAACTCAGAGCATGAGGCTAATTTAACTGAAAGATTAGTGGTACAAGATGATGTTTTAAATATATGTATAGTTTGTAATGTCCAAGTCTGGCCAATTAAAATACATCAATCAGCTCACACAGCCTTCATTATTATGATGAGAAGACTCTTGGCATTAGAGTCATGTGTTAGGCATATCAAATACATTCCATTACCATCAGAAGAAACACACAGTTATATTTGGGTAATACCTACTAGAAGAAAAGCAGTAAATTTGGTTCAATAACCAAGGATCATGGTCTCAAAGTTGGGGCTTCAGGGTCTAAGTAGAGACCAAGTAAGTAGTTTAGTCCTGATTAGTTAAATACAAACTTCAAAAGTAATTCCTAACATTGAACAAAGCAGTGGATGGAAAAATACTAGCCCTATGTTGGAAAAAAGGATAGTATTCCTAGGAGCCATCAATAGTAGGCCTGGTAGCAACAGTCAGAATGGAATTGAAAATGACAAGTATGTGTTCATGGCCCCAGGGAAGTGAAGTTACTAACTAACTGTGCAGAACTTGACAGAAAGGTTTGACAATCCCATTTTTAAACGTGTCTTTAATTTTGCTTTGTGGGAGAGGGTATTAAATGACATAGTTAAAATATTAAGGAATCCTTGTTTTTCACATCCATAAAAGAGATTTTAGCAGATGCATTAATGACTCTCAAGAGTAAGATTCATTCAACTAAAGAATCATCAAATAGACTCTCAAGGGATTGTACTTATCTGGAATGTGCTTCTTTACCCAGGCCCAAGCACACAGATACTAACAGAAACATATGGAGAAATTCAGGTCTGTGCTTTCTTGCTTCCATGTGGGTAGATGCTGATAATACTAACTCCTATTCCATGCCCTTCATCCCCACAGTGGCTGAGACCCTAGTGTGTCTTTAGAAGCTCTCTAATAGAAATCTCCATCTCAGAATCAATTATGCAAGTGCCCTAATAAAACTTAGAGAATTTTTAGAAACTGTAGAGAAAAAAAAGTTTGAAAAATCCCTCTATATGAATCATGATATGAATTATAATTATAAAATAAACTGTAATGGACAACAGATGCTGTGAATGCTGAAGACTTATCAGGATAATGGCTGAGATAGCAAAGACAATACACAAGGTCTTAGTCTAAACCTTATGAAAGTATTTTATTAATTTTTACACAATAAAAATTTGCAAATAACATGTTGTACATGCCTTGAAAAGAAATTGTATGAAAATACTTATGGTAATAATAATGCCATTGTCTCTAACCCTCCTACCACTATTCCAGTTACTATCTACCCTCAATACACTCAGCATCCTGATTGTTACAGTTATTCAAGTGCATTTTTTTCTCTATGTGTTCTCCTGAAATTATTTTTCTTTCTCATGCAAAATTATATTCTTTCAAAAGTTATTTACTTATTCATGTTGTGTGTGTGTGTGTGTGTGTGTGTGTGTGTGTGCTTGTGTGTGTGTATGTGCTTCATGGAAAGGCCCTCAGAGGCCAGAAGAGGGCCTTGCATCCTCTGTAACTAGAGTTACATGTAGTTGTGAGCTACCTGATTTGGGTCCAAGTACCAGATCTGAATTCTATTAAAGAGCAACAAGAATTCTTAACTGCTGAATCATCTCTCCAATCTGTGAAATTATCATTTGCTGTCTTTTTTGTTTATCAATTAAACACATTGTCCACTCCCCTTACCACCTGAAACATTTATATGTTGTTTTTTCTATTTAGTGAAATGCATACCTTAAATAATTATTTCAAACACCTTTCTCTTGTCCCATGAATTTAGGACAAATCTCTATTTGACTCATTTTTATATAATGACATTAGAAGAGCTGTCTTCCTGCTTCTTTGTCTTAGTTCTGACCTCGCTTCTTTGTGTTTAAGTTGTCAGTGTCTGAGAGCTCACTCATCAAAATACATTCCTCATCTCATGAAATCAATGAAGTTTACATTGTTATAACTTTCAACATTGTGTATTTCAGCATCAATGGTAAAATAGAATTGTATTAATTTCACTAAAGCTTGTTCTTATAAATGTAGTGTTAGAAACATATACATGTGAGTTATTTTTTCCCCTAACCTTTCATTGGACATTCCAAATCAGTTCACATTTTTAATGCATATGGCTGTTTTGCTCCATGACACTATTTTGTCTCAGAATGTAAGATCTCTCTCTCTCTCTCTCTCTCTCTCTCTCTCTCTCTCTCTCTCTCTCTCTCTCTCTCTCTCTGTGTGTGTGTGTGTGTGTGTGTGTGTGTGTGTGTGCACGCACATGCATATGTGTGTGCTTTTCTTAGTGGACACTTCATTCATGTTCATCTCTTTTATAATCCTCCACTTACAGCACCTCACTTAACTTCACTATTGACATTTTGAGTAATGGAGTAATGTATCTTACTGCTATGGGCTTGTCTTGAACATTTATGTATTGAAGAATGCCTACTGGGATTTCTTGCCTCTACCCTGTGCCAGTGGTGACTTTTCTTCTCTACCCTTGACAATCAAAATGACAAACATTAGCCAGTGTCCTCTGAGTGCTAAAAGCAATCCCCAACTGGGAGCTAGTGATCTGAACAATTCTACTATGTAAGTCAACTTTCCTTACTGTACTTGAGGAAACTGAAAAGTCTAATATTGGTTCATTCGATGAAATGCTAGCTACTTATACAAAAACCTTTGGGGTGTTAGAAGGAAATGGAATATATATTATGATATTTCAATAGGTCTCATTGTGGGCCTATTTCTCCTTCAGAAATATTGATGAGCAAGCTGACATTATCAACATCTCTAGCCAATTGAGTTATGTATCCTAATCACTTTTCTCATCAACATATAGAAGAGTTTATTTTGGCTTAAGGCTCCAGAGGCATCAGAATCCATTGTGTCCAGGAGGCATGGCAGCAAGTGACAGGTACTGTAACAGGAGCAAGAAGCCAGCAGAGAACCCCTCAACCACAAGCAGGAAGCAGAGCAAGCAATCTAAAAGGCAACTGTGTCTAGCCTCAAAGCCCATCCCTGGTCACATACTTTTTTCATCAAGTCTGCACATTGCAATCACCTCTACTAGAGACCAAGTGTTCTAATGCAAAGACTTTGGGGAATATTCTCATTTACACCACTACAATAAGACTAAGCACAATTGGTAAAATATACTTCCTCACAAAACACTTTAATATCAAAGTGGTGGTGGTCCATGATTTCATCTCTATGACTTTCTCATTATGAATCATAATGCTGATTATGAGCATCAATTAACAATCAGCCAGAAGGGTGTTTAATGTATAGCCAAAGCAGAATTTGATTTGTTTTCATCTCAACAAGGGAAACAATTCCAGGATTTAGTGGGCCTAGCATACTAAGAATTACATCCATCCCCAACCAGCTTTTTAGGAATTATAGAACAGAAATCTGGATTGTATTTTAAAAGTAGGAAATCCAACTTAATACACTTAAATTCAAACCAGTAGTCCAACAGAATCCATTTCCCAAACTAATTCCTCAATCAAGACAAAACAGTCAACTTAAAATCTGTGAAAGGAAAGCAACATTATTTTTTCATTTAGCTCTAAGTCCAGATAGCAAGTAAGAAACTTTAAGCTATCTGATTTTTTAAAATACTTAAAAAATACTGTTTATTGCCTTCTTCCATGACTACCAGTGCCCTCAATGAGCTTAAATAATTTCCCCATGGTTTTAGCACTGTGGTTCAAATTCAATTCTAGGTGATCAGAGCTCCCTCTTTTTTACTGTGCTATTCTGGCTCCAGGGACAATGTGTCTCTCTCCTTAGAAAACATATGGCCTTTTGAACTGCATTTCTGTGACACATAGCAACATCTGACTTAAAAGATTATTTCTCTTCACTTATCTATGAAGAAGCATACTTTATATTCTTCTGCAGAGAGAAACAGGTCATAAAGATTCTTCGGAATAATAAACTGTTGCTCTCTTGATTACTGAGTCTTAATAAGCCCATTCAAAAATCGAATTTATGAGGCATGAAATAATATTATTCTGCTACAGTGCATGAACTGTGCAAGGAAATCTATAAGCTCAGAAACTCTGAGAATTTATGCTTCCTATTCCAACGAATTAACATGGCTTTTGTGCCTGTCTCCAATATGTCTGATTGTGTGCTAGGTGTTTGGAATTGAGAGTTGTTCAAATACAGTCTCTATCTATGTTTTCTAGATTATTGTAACAAATCACACAAACAGTGGCTTAGAAAGAATATATTTGTTTTGGTCTCAGTTGTGCAAGCAAGAGATCAGAAATTAAACTATATAATGAATGCCTCTGTCACTCCGAAGGTGGTTAGAGAAAGATCCCTGCTTGCTTCCTTGGGCTTCAGTGGTTTCAGTTGGTGCTTTGCTTTTTTGATATCTCTGAAATCTGTGTGCTGGTCTTTATACTGTCTTGTCCTTTATCCCTGTCCTAAAGATATATGCCATTGGATTTATCATCTAACCTTTTAATATAGGATGACCTCATATTAAATGCTTAATTGTGTCTGTAAGGACCTCTTCTTTCTTCCTCAAATAAATACATTTTTGTATGACCTGGAGTTTAGAGACTGGCAAGCCCCTTGAGAGAAGCCTAGGAGGAATAGGCACCAATCACATATGCAACACTGCATAGGAATGCACAGATTGTATATCATATAGTTTGGTATGACAGCAGCCTGTGAATGGAGGACACAAAAGTGGAAAACATGGACTGTCTGGAGCAAATTGAAAAAGGCTTCTAGAAGCTCATACTTGACCTTGCTCATGAAATTACAAAAGGAAAATATAGGAGAAAGAGATAGGGTGTGAGGCTAGTTCAGGCTTGTTAAGCAGAGGTACTGCACTGTATCCCACTGCCTGCAGATGTGTTTTGTTTGGCTCACATTGTATTTGCCTACACAATGTTTAAAAATTAATGCAATTAGTTGTCAACATTTAAATCCTGGAACATTTCACAGAGTAACCTGGATTTCCTGCTCTGAAAAAAGAAGGGGAAGTTCTAGAAATGGTGCTCTTTCATAAGCACAAGACAAGAATCAGGTGCAGCTGAACAGTTCTTTTGCTTAGGACCTGTGTGTCCACATTTAAACACCCTCGTAGGTGCCATTTGTCCTTTTGTTGTAGCTGTTGTTGTTTAGTCTTACTACTTCTATACAGTTGAGCTGGGAAGAAAGACGATTATTGATTTTACTTATGACTCTGTAAAGAGTAGGTAAGTAGATAAAAGAAGCTGCATAATTTAAAAATGTGAAAGCAGGGCTGTGGAGATGGTCCAGTCAATAGTGAATGATGTCCCATATTCCATGTCCAGCTACCACATAGGAAACAGGCGTGCTGGTACACAACTTGAAATCTCATTGTTGGGAAGGCACAGATTGAGGGAACCCTGGGGGTATTCCCTGGCCAACCACCCTAGCTGGCAAGTCTTGGGTTTCAGTAGTTACTTGTCTCAAAAACTCAAAGAGTTGCATGTGTGCTTGCCTGCCTATTCCTCCTAGGCTTCCCCTTGTGTGTGTGTGTGTGTGGGAGGGGGGCCTTGTCAGGCTCTAAACTCCAGATCATACAGAAATGTTTTTATATGAAGAAGAAAGAGAGGGTCCTTACAGACACAATAAAGTTAAGTAACCAGCCACTGTCTGATTGGATTTAAGTCTTGCTTCACAAGATGAAACCCATGGTTGGTACCATTATTCATCTAAGAACCTGTAGATAGACACATCATTGGCTTTAGGGAAGAACCTATTGCTAATATTTAACTAAATTGACCTAATATTAAGTCAATTACAAATGACATTACTATTCCCCTAAAATAAAGCATAGATACTAGATTTATATAAATCCCTGCCTAAAATAAGAGAATTAACTCTGTAGAAGGAAAAACACCAATATCAAGATTGGTATGTGATCTCTGGGAAACTTCTCAGGAAGTTAGACAACTACAGATGAATATGAGATACATTACCACACAGAACATGAGTGCTGCTAGGGCCTTTGTCAGATCCCATCAAGGACGAAGTAGTATACATCCTACATCTTTCTGATCTCTAGAAACCAAAGCAGTAGAGATGGTTCAGGAAAGTGAAGGACCATACACTGAGCTGTAGTCAGATTTTCTTTGTACATCCAGATCCCAAATAATAAAACTGAAATTTCTTACTAACTATGAATGCTTGGCCTTAGCTTAGGCTTGTTTCAAACCAATTCTTAAAATTTAAATTAACCCATTTATATTAATCTATATTCTGCCATGTGGCTCATTACCTCTCCTCAATACTATATATACTATTTCCTCCGCATCTGGCTGGTAAATCTCACATGTCTCAGATTCTTTTCAGAGTTCCTATCTCTGCCCAGAAGTTCTGCCTATCCCTTCTTCCTAGCTATTGGCCATTCACCTCTTCATTAAACCAATCAGAAGGTGACTTGGCAGAGACACATATTCAGAGTGTATAAGAAGATTATCCAACAACACTGAGCAACACATTGTAAATTGGAATAAAAATCTGAAGATAGACAATAAAGAGGAAAACTTGATACCGCATAGATATAAATGAGCAGAAAACAGAGGTTGGGAATATTGGGAAATCAAGAAATTTTATTTTAGAGTTATAGAAAATAGAAATAAAATTTTGACTATTGCTAAATTATTACTCCTAACCATTTTTATTTCTTAAGATACTGCATACTTTAGTAAGTTATAGAACATGGAAAAATCAAGCTAGTATTGACTTCGAAATTTAAGACCTAATAAATAGGGTTTTTTTCTGTTTTTTCAAGACTGGGTTTCTCTGTGTAGCTTTGTGCCTTTCCTGGAGCTCACCTTGGAGACCAGGCTGGCCTCAAACTTACTGAGATCCACCTGGCTCTGCCTCCCGAGTGCTGGGATTAAAAGCGTGCACCACCACCACCATGTTGGAAGATACATTGCATACTACCACAGGATAAAAGTAATCATCAATCATATCCAGCTGTTAATCCTTCAAACTTCAGTAGGGACTAGAATGACAAGACATGCCCATTGGTATAAAAGTACATGAATAACATGGAAGTAACTAACCACTGTCTGATTGGATTTAAGTCTTGCTTCACAAGATGAAACCTATATCTGATACCATTATTGGTTTAAGAACCTATAGATGGACAAATCATTGGCTTTAAGGACGAACTTATTACTATTATTTTACTAAACTGACCTAATTTTAAGTCAATTCCAAATGACATTACTATTCCCATAAAACAAAGCTTGTGTCAACACTCATTTGAGAAGGTCCTATTTGTAGTAGACATTGATTAATAAAGAAAACACAACTGGCCAAGATGCATGGAATAAGAATCTTTAGAATGCTCACCTGTAAATGGAACATACACTCCATACCACTCCCTCACAAGGCATGGATTATTGTCAAAGAAGACGATGAAAGAGTATGATATCCAGATGTGGTAGATGACTCCAAATAAATACAATTTTCAAGACAGAGCAGGGCATTTGTACATATGAGCTCACAATGGTTGTGACAGCATACACAAATACTGTACAAATCTAAGCCAAATGAAATTTCAGTACGAAGAGGGGAGATGCTGGAAAAGGGAAAGACAGTCTGCTCTAAGAATATAGCCTTTGGTAAGTTGACCATTTTCCAGTGAAACCACACAACCAAGAACATTTGAGCAGCATGAATTGATTTTGATGGGAGAGAAAGGAAGAAAACAACAAGGAAACAAACTTTGGGTGGCTTAGGAAGCACGTATGGGTTATGGAGTATTGGAAGAAGAGTGTGAATTAAATCAAAACACATTTTAAAAAATTCTCAAATAATTAATAATAATATAACGAGACTACTGTATGAACAAACTCAGAAAAATTGATATCAATGCATATTCTTAAGAAGTAGTATTAAGGAAAAACTAATATTTTGTGTAACTTCAAAATTATTACAAGATATTAAAAGAAAGGGCCTTAGATTTAAATGAGATTTCTTATCTAGACATGGCACACACCTTTAATCTGAGCACTTTAGAGTCAGAGACAGGTAAATCTAAATGATTTTGAGCTCTGCTTGATCTAAAACAAATGAGTTCCCAGACATCCAAGATTATATAGCAAGACCTTGTCTCAAATACAAAAACAAAACAAATAAGCAAAAACCAAAATAAAAATATTAAATAAGATTTTTAGATAGCAACATAACATGTTGAAAGAAAACACATAATGACTGTAAGTGTGCACTATACATGTGAACACAAAGGTTGACTGGGAATAGTATTCACAACTGACAGTTAAAGAGTAAGTTGTGTCTATTCTCGGACCCTTTGTGAACCAGGGTTTCCAATGACAAAGGAAGATGAAGACGTACTTTAAAGGACATAAGCAAAATCATGGCATTTTTTAAGTAGAATCAAAAGAATCAAAGGGACTCAATGTTATTGTACTCATTAAAAATCAAATACAATAATGGTGAATATGTCTGGAACCAAACTTTTGATCTTGAACTATCCTCATCAAAAAATGAATTTAGTGAGTCTTAAGAAAATACAATTGATTTTTATATGAACCTAAAAATACAAAAAACCTGAAGTTATCTTTATATTTCATGAGATATGAAAGACTATGACTGTTTTGTCAATAGATGAGATCAAAAGCTGGAAGACAGAATGGAAGTAGAGCTTCAATACAAAGAGAATGGCAGTGGACTGAACTCCACAAATATATATATTTATATATATATATAAATGAAATCATAAGATCATTTATAAACAATATATAGACTTTGAAAGCAACAGGAAACCAATTCGTTATCTCAGAAATCAAGTGAATATATTAATAAGAGAGAAGTCAAATGCCTAATACATTGAAAAATGGGGTGAATATAGAGACCAAGTTTATAATTTGTCTTTTGTTTCCATATGAACTATACATCTGAGTCACCAAATGGTAAATAAATGAAACAATTTTCTTACATTTTCTCTACAACATCATAAACATATAAAATTTCAATACCAATCTTCAAAAATCCACAGTTAACTAAGAAATCTAGACATGGGGAATCAGTTGCTACTAAATCCAGTAACTATGGTGAAGACATCTGTAATTTGGCTATAGGAATAGAAGGAGAGTCAAGCTTTAGGAACCAAGACCAAGGAAGTCATTTATAGTATTGCAGAATGCAGAGGACCATGCTGCATCCTTTGGCAAGTATACAATCAGCATAGGGCAGACTTTGAAAAATCTATTGACCAAACAAGAGCAGGATCTTGATAAATGGTTATAAAGTGATTTGGTAAAGTGAATGGAGAACTACTGCTCATAAGGCAAATGATAATATTAACTAGAAACTGAAAATGTGCCCAATTTGAGTTTTCTGGGATTTCTATCATTTGTCTGCACACCATTTATATTGTTGCTGACAAAATTTAACTTCTTTCTAAAAAATTCATTGCAAACATGCATTTTCTCATACTAGTTTATTAAATATGACAATGAGAAATTTCCAAGAAATAAGTACAATTATGATGGCTTTTAAAACTAACTCAGTGTTCTTTCTTTTGACACTTTTGCTCTACTTCCCATGACTGGTACTCCAACAATTTGACATCATCTTTCTCTAAGCATAACATTTTGCATCCTCAAATAAGATTCTCCAACTACATTCTGTATGTGCACGTTTACTCAAGATTATTGATTGAATCTGGAATGTTCCCCCACAGACATCATGTTCTGAAAGTGTGGCCTTGGGTAGTGACACTATGTGGAGTGGTTCTAGAACTCTCAGAGGCAGGTCTCAAGGAGGAAGTATGTTAATGGATTTTTAGGGGCATATCATGCCGGGCCTCTTTCTGGTTCACCTTTTCTTCTCTCTGGCAAACCATTATGCGATCTGACTTCCTCCTCTGCTGAAAATTGTCCATCAGGAAAGACTAAAGTCTGAAACTGTGAGGCTGAATAGGTAGTTCCTATTTTAAGTCACCAAGCATTCTGTCAGGGTTATACAAAAGCAACTAACCCATAGTTAAACAAGTCAGTACCTTCATTAGTTATTTTGCTGTTGTTGTTGCTATAATAAAATACCATGACCAAAAGCAACTTATGGATGAGAGTATTTTGGCTTAGAGTTCCAGAAAGATAAGTCTATCATGGTGTGGGAGACATGGAAGCAGGCAGCATGGCAAAAAAAATGCAGAATCTAAAAGACCATATACTCAACCAGGAAGACAAATCCAGTAGAGGAAACTGAAAGAAAAAGGTGATAATATAAACTGTCAAAGGCCACTCCCAGTGATGCACTTCATCCAACAAGATTCCCCACTTTTTTTTTGAGAGACAGGGTTTCTCTGTCCTGGAACTCCCTCTGTAGACAAGGCTGGCATCAAACTTAGAGATTTGCCTGCCTCTGACCCCTGAGTACCAATATTAAAGGCTTGTGCCACCAACACCCTATAAGGTCCTCCTCTTAAAGGTTCTAAGACCTCTCCAGGAATGGCCACCAATGTGGAACAAAGCATTCAAATAGATGAGCCATTAATAATTAGTGATTAATGTTCAAATTACTCATATGTGCCTTGATATTCTTCTTTAATTGTGCTATCAGGATATTTAGTTGTAAATATAATCTAGCTGTACAGACTTACGATTTTATGGTTTCCTTAATCAAGACATTTGACTGGTTATTGGTGATGCTTGTTACAAAGGCTCCCCACACACTTTTTAATGAGCATATCACAAAGTCAGTGTGGTATGGTTAATTAGCAGACAATTATCAGCACATCACAAAGATACTCAACTAACTCTAACACAACCACCTTTTACTATTGCCTTTTTAATATATGATACTTTGATTGGCGTTTGTCCTTGTTGTGTTTCAGTCCAAGAATTCCACCTGCTGTGATAGTTTTGAAACTTTTAAACTGTAGACTTCCAATGAAGAATTATAGCAGCAGCAAATATGTCTTTATTCAACGATTTTTTGCAGATATTAGTGGTTGAATGTCACAGGGATTTACCTTCTCCTCCACTCCTGGAGCCTTATGCATTCTTCTGTAGTGTTCTTTCGACTTTTCATTTCTATTTCTCAGGGTAGTTTGAAGAACTTTGTAAGCCTTCAGATAAAATGTAGCTAGATTTGACAGTAGATAAAAAGGAAAACTGAGAGCCTAAATCACTGGTTAAATAATCCATCAATCACTTTTCTCAGTGTCCTGTAGAATGTCTGGCAGTTTCCTCTGAGAGACTCTAGGCCTGTGGGCTGAAGACAGATGCCCCAACTTTACAGAGGAACTTTGAATGACCGTCAAGGCTGCCAGCTGTCTTTGTCTACTCTTGCAAGACTCCCAAAAGTTGCCTGCATCCTTTTCCCATTTCTCAGTTAATACTATATCTTTCTGAGGACTTTGGTGTAGTTGAAGACTAGATAGTTATAATTTTCCTTAGTTATGATAAAAGATAATTTAGACATGAAACATTAGACTCACAAATATAGGATAGATAGGATATGTTCTTTAAGTTTGCCAAATACAAATAGACTAGATATTATAAATAGACGAGATATTGTAACTGTAATTCTTGCTTGATAATTGTTTTGCTATATATAATTTTACTATGTGAATGTTAAAACCTTCCTTTTCGAAAAAAAAAAAAAGGGGAAGTGCTGTGGATATCGCTCTGTATAAATAAAATGCTGATTGGCCAGGCAGGAAGTATAGGCAGAACAAGCAGAGAAGAGAATTCTGAGAAGTGGAAGGCTGAGGCGGAGAGACACTGCCAGCCACTGCCATGAGAAGATGTTAAGATACTGGTAAGCCATGAGCCACATGGCAACTTATAGATTAATAGAAATGGGTTGATTTAAGATATAAGAACAGTTAGCAAGAAGCCTGCCATGGCCATGCAGTTTATAAGAAAAAAAATCCATCAATATTTCTGCATACAATGAAGATATTTGATATCTTTTTTTATATATTTGACTTTTCATATTTCCTTATTTTTCCCATTCTTTGAAATTTGTCTACTCCTTGTGTTTTTCTTACCATTTGTAAATATCAATTAATTCATTGTCTCTAGTTTATGAACTATATGCTCCCTTTAAAATTTAGAAAAAAAATATTGGCAGATACCATGTCAACATAACTTACAAACTGTTATTTCAATGTTAGATAATTCATAGTAAACTTTTTGATGAAATTTATATAAAAATATTAAAATTGCTGATTACAGTCAGAAAAATGGAGAGTGAATCATGTTCTAATAGCTTTTATAAGCAGTGGGTTATACTTATTTGTTAAAATATTTGAGTAAGTCTACCTATTGCAGATCCAATAGTAAAAATTTCATTTTGATTTATTTTGTGTATCTCAAACATTAACTATTTTTAAACCCTCAAATGAATGAAATGGTCATTCATTAAACATCAGACACTATTGATATTGATCTATTCTCATGATTCAGAAATGAGATTCAATGTCAGCTATAAACAGCTACTGGTGCTTAAACATTGCATACAGTGTGGAGCATATCTCCTTTTTATAGTTTGTATTTTGAGGTAATAATCGCTTTCTGAGTACATCTTTCAAATGAATATATATATATATATTCTATATATATAGAACTGTGGTGCATGTCTGTAATTGCAGCTAAGGCAGAGGAGAGAGAACGAGCAGCAGATCAATCTAGGCTACATAGAGCTGTGGAACAACTTTGGCTAGTATGAACCTGAGTTTAAATGAAGAAATGAAGAAAAGGCAGGAAAATAGGAAAGAAATCATTTAAAGCATATTCCATAGTGTTTAATAGAAAAATATTTGAATAAATATTGTTTATGCTTCATAATGCTTTCATAATGAACAAGACTTCTAGTGGCAACTAATTTGTATTTGAGCAATTCAGTTGTTAATACTAAATAGATTCATATAGGAAATAAAATAATAATGAGCACTTTTCTATGTGCTTGTCTTGATAGCCTCCTTAAATGATTTTGGATTGTTCAGTTTAACTCAATAAAGATTTGACAAAGGATAGAGGGAAAATTAGGTTATGTGCAGCCTTATACATTTCATAGCAGGAGGACAGTTTTAGAGTCATATTTCTTTCTGCCAAAACCCTAATTCTGAAGGAACTGTGTGACATGTCCCAAGTCTTGGCCCTAAACAAACCAGGCTTCAGTGATTCAGTCTGTGACTATAAACTCCTCCAATGAATGTTTCTTGTTCTTTTCCACAGAACCCAGAACCATCTGTAATTGTGCTTGTGAAAACTGAAAAAAAAGGATGGTTTAAATAAAAATATATACTGAGCATACAGATATATGTTATATTAAAGCCTAACCAACTACTTGGCTTAGCTATATTTTGTAATAAAGAGAATTGAGTCACTGAGAATCTTTTGACTAAAGGGATAGAACAGTAACAGCTGAAAGAAATATTCTCCTTACATACAAAACATTATGATATTTATATTAAAAATGAATAAAACTACAGTTTTTCTTCTTGTAAATGTGTCAACTAGCTTGATTTTTGACAGTTCTGTAATTTTCAAGGTAAAGTAGAACCAATGAAAGAAACTAAACTTCATTTATTTGGTTTTGAAGTTTATCATCTTTTATTTGAAAATAAGAGGCCAAGCATGACAGATGACTCATGACTGTAAACCTAGCATTCTGAAGAACGGTGGAAAGAGGCATGTGTACAAGAATAGTCCTCATGAGCTATACACCAAAACTCTAACTGGAAAGATAAATCAATAAAATAAGTGGGAAAAACACATTTTTTTAAAAATTAGCAAAATACCTAACGTCCTTATTGAAACATTAGAAGACCATTAATACATTTTAAAAGAATCTTCTGTAATTCTGTAAAATAATACTCTTAAGAATGTATGAAAATTATTTTCTATTACATGAAAGTTTATCCTGGCAAAGCGTCAACTATTGATGACTGAAATACTGAATTTGAGTTCCAGAACATGCTTGCTATCTCTTGACTGTGTGATTATGAATAAATGATTTCCTATCTCCAAGTTCAGTGATGTCATCCACATGAAAGTGATAACAAATATAATGATTAACATGATGTATGTAGTTTGTGTCTGTTACATTCAGTATCAAAGTGGAATAAATTAATATTTCCAGTATATCATGTTATATTAGTGAAATACTATGATGATACATTAGTATATAAATATGATTGCATATTTCATGCTTCTAACGGTATAATTATACTGTTGCTATATTTTTATCATTTTACCATCACTGTTTTTGTCATTCAGAACCAGACTGTACATTTCTAAATTGGTCTGATTCTGTAATTTGTTAGTTATGGCGTCTAGTAAGTGGTCCTCACTTTGAAACTTGGGAGTCTTCTTCTGTTGAAGGGAATAAAAACACTATCTTTATTTTTGAATAAAATGAGTTAGGATGTGAAAAACATCCACACTCAAAGGCCTGGAATACAGTAACAATACTTATAGTGAGAAAATTTCACCATCGATCTTACTTGCAATAAGAAACAATTATTATCTGAACTGTTGATCTTTTCCTATTGAACTAGGGTCTGTGCCATGCAAAGGAAAGCACCAGTGAGTGAAGAAACTGAATGATTGTTATCACACACAGGAACACAGGAGCATTTTCTAAATGTCTTTTAGGAAGCAAAAGTGTTTCACTCCTTCCAATGCTCAACAAGGGGTTATGGGCATAGGCTGTATTTTCTTTTGGTTTTCTCTCTTGGGAGGTGCACTGGTTGTTCAATTCCTCATTCCCACAGCTTGCTTTCAATCATTTGCCCTGAATCTCCTTGCAGTGTCCTCAGTGTGCTCTGTGATTTGGGTGTTCTCTGTCTTCTCTTTGGGGTACCACCACATCCCACTGTTGTCACACTGTAATATTAGTTTACATACTATTTATTTGCTAAACTAATCAATGAATTTGTTGAGGATAAACTACAATACTTGTCTGTGTAGACTGTATGTACAAATGGGGCTTACATACTAGCAAAAGTCTAAATATTTAAAAGCTGTGTTGTTTCAGCAAGTGTAAAGGGAATATATGTCCTCTTTGATATGTTCAAGGCCATAGACTATGTCTAACTGTAATGTAATGCTAAAGATGAGTGAACTATTACAAGTGTCTTGAGTGTTTTGCTGATAGTAGATGAATAAAATATAAAAATCATGAAAATATATGCATATATAATAACTCATATTTACTTAATTTCTGTAAAAATTGACTAATTATTTTGTTATAGTCACATTAATATAATCTAATAATATTTTATTATAATATATTCAACTAATCATAACATTATTTTGTTAAATGTAATAGTATTAAAATATTTATAAGAATATAGAGCTACTAACAGTAAAATTTCTCTTCAGAAAGCAAAAATTAAAAGTTTTAACCATTCTTTTCAAAATCTTTCTCTTCTGAAATATCAATTATCTATAAAACTAAGAGTAACTTTAAAATTCACTAAATTAATAGCTATTATAAATAACATTAATTTACATGTTATTTAATTTTAGTTATAAATAATTTAAGTGTTCTGCTTATAATATAACCATTACACTAATATGTACAGCAATTATATTTTATGTACTACATATGTATGCATTAATATGAATGAGACATATATCAACATGCATATACAAAAGGAGACAAATATTTAATATTTAGAATATTTAAGATTACTTTATTCTTTTTATTTCTAATAAAGACTTGACAACTTAAACATATTGTTCTCACTTTATTTAAACACTGTACTGTCAAATCATCCCTGAACTCTAAATTGTGTTTATTTGACAGATAAAAAGCCTAACAGGCAGAAATAGTTGTCTGATTCATACCTGCTCACCTTGTGTTTTGAGGACAGAAGTCGAAATCCACTGAGACATCTCCCTGGGGTTTCAATAGTCCTGAGAAAACCTTCTGAGGCTTACTGTTCCAGCACTATGGGCAGTGTTTCTAACTAAACCCCAAGTCACAGAGGTAACTAGGAGTCATTTAAAAATATTTATTAATATTAGCTTCACCATAGAATCCCTCTTCCCTCTCTTCAACTGGACCCCTGGAGCTCAGCCTGGATGTGGATTTCTTCATCTGCTTCCATCAGTTACTAGATGAAGGCTCTATGATGACAGTTAGGGTATTCATCAATCTGATTAGCAGGGTAGGCCAGTTCAGGCCCCCTCACCACTGTTACTAGTAGTCTAATCTGGGGAAATCTACAGAGACAACTGAACCAAGCTCAAAGGAACTCACGAAGTTTAGACTGACAGCTGTGGAACATATATGGGACCAGGCTAGACCCTCTGCATACAGGAGACAGTTGTATAGCTGAGTCTGTTTGAGGGGCCCCCGGCAGTGGAATCAGGATCTATCTCTGGTGCATTAGCCGGCCTTCCGGATACCATTACCTATGGCCGGACACCTTGCTCACCCCTGATACAGTGAGGAGGAGCTTGATCCTGCCTCAACTGAATGTACCAGACATAGCTGTCCCCCATAGGAGAACTTACCCTATTGGTGGAGGGTATGAGGGGTGGGGGCAAAAGGCGGCATCTGTGGTTGTATGTAAAATGAATAAAAAAAGAAAAAAAATACTAGCTTCACCAATATGATGTGTGAAATCTTCTAAATGGAAACATTCTGGATATTCACTCTTCCAGCCTGTATCTAGGGATCACACAACATCCATATCACAGTGAATATTGCCAGTCTCCATCAACTGCTTGAGTGCCTAATTGAAATAGAATATTCACAGGGGAGGAGGAAAGTTGGAGACTGAGAAATAATTTATCAGTTTTATTAAGCAACCAACATAATGCCTGGTACAAATCTCTTTATGTATATTTCTTTTAAATGCATAAATAATTGGAAAGATAGTTTAGTAGTATTGTGGCAAGCTAATAAAAAGCTTTTTAAACCATAAATACTTTAATGTACTTCTCTGTTCCCCTTTCTTATTTCCCAACTCGTATGTCTGGCATAACAAAGAAAGGGATAGAAACTTGACTTTTATCTTTCTTCATATATTATTGAGAAAAATAAGCTTATTTTCATAGTTTAGAATAAAATATTATTCACATCCTTTTTCTATCCTACACATAGTAAAACACTCATGTTTATCTGTCTGTCACCATTCTAGTTTCCTATGTCTATTTAACTAACTATACTATACTGCTCAAACATTGGGGTATCACTGATAGAGAAAAATTTTACTTCCAAAATACATACTACATGATATAAATATGATTTTTAAATGAAGGACTGTGTACTGTTTTATCTGTCAAAACTACACTTCAGGTTTTTTTTTTCTAAAAGATCAATAACATTCTATGGATGTATATATGAGACACACATGAGTATACACATGTTCCTAAGATAGTAAGTCCTGAGCAGTATTCACAATGAAAACCTTCCGTGTGAATGGCTATTCATGACCTACATTATCAACAAAGAATTAAATGAAACCAGACATGTTTTTCTTGGTTTTTGGAGCAGTTTTTTTCTTATTAGATATTCAGGAAGAGTAGCTGTCAGAGGTCTTTTTGCAAGTTCACCTAATGTATTGTCTCCACATGTGTTGAACGTATAGCTTAGCGCTAACTTGGAGCCAAGAGGATATCCAGTTGCCAAAGCTTTCAGGGAAACAGGGTTTTAGTCAGATTCACTGTGGAGGTATTTGGGGAGCATTTTTATTCCAGAAGTGTTGAAGGTTCCTTCATGCCAATTGCAGTTTAACTTTAGAGAATCTTCCCACTAATAAAACTTAGATATTTCATGTCAGTGCCTCTGATTGAATTTTGGATCATATTCTTTTATCTTAGTGTTGCAGTAAAATTTGCAGACTTACTCATCTTGTGATGTAGTCACAGGCTCTCAACAAAGCCAACAAACAGCATAAATAGTCCCACATGCTGCCTACTCAGTGAAAATCATTTGTGTTTTGCTCACTCTTGATATATTCTATTGACTATCCAAAACCAATGGCATACTTTAAAGTTAAAAATAGCCCTTTACATATACACTTGAGAATGTGCTACCTCACTTACCATTTAAAAATGTGTCTGTAGTTACAGTAAAAAAGATAGATGTGAGACTTTCTCTTTCTCTCTCCCTCCCTGCTCTCTCTTTCCCTTTCATATTCTTCCCCCTCCTCCTCTTCTTCTTCCATTTCTTCTTCCTGCTTTTCCACATCTCTTGTTATACTTAAAAAACAATGAGGTAGCAAGAATCTGTTAGGTTCTATTTAGGTTCCAGATGATGGAGTTTGTAAAGAAACAAAGACATATATGGTCCTTGACACATTGTAGCTTATATTCATGTAGCAGACAAAGTCAACCATTAACAAGTAAACAAGTTTGTGGGTAGGTTAAACTTGGAATATGTTGAGTGATAGGGAGAAAGGGGAACAAAAATTTGCTTACAGGGTATAGGATTTCTTAGGCATCAGGGTGGATCAGGATTTCTTAGGGATCTCTGAAATGAGAGTGAAAGAACCCCCAGGTTTCCTACCCAGGGCGGATAATTCAGCAGCATCCTGGATATTGTTCAGATTTCTTGATATCTTCCTTTATTGTTTCACTAATTTTCACACTTGTTCCCTCAATTCTTCCATTCCAGTGCATGTCTGTTATTTGACTTGTAAGCCTCTGTCCTTCTCATCCCTGGAAACATCAGTCATTCTCCTGAGGATACTTTTACAACATCTTGAACGATGCCTTCTTGATTATTCCAAATCATTTTTGTGCCAACTTCTACTTTGATCCCAGGTCTCACTATAGGCTTGGTGAAACATGCTGTCTACATTCTAGTCATAGCTAGTGGCCAGTGGTGGGGAGGTGAGGCCAATCTGAACTAAGATCTTCTCTATGCTTATAAAAAGAAAGAGATTTCATTTCTATGGACAGAAAAAATGATATTGATTAGATCCTTAGAGACAGTGAGTCATCCTTGTTCTGAGTAAGGACACCTTCAACAAAAAACATTTAACATTATTTGCTGTGAATTATTGCCACTTATACAAGAAGGATTTAGAACATATACCTACCTGTTGCTCCCCATACCCTTAGGTAGAAATGTGCAACACTTTTCCATAAAAGGTTAACTAAACATCTTTACCCAAGATTAACTCTTCATTCAAAAGCCACTTCTCTCTCTTACTGCCCCCTTTCTCTTCTTTTTGTTCACTGACTTTTTAATACAGTTGTTTATACTGGGTATCTATTTCCTTACATTTCTATAACTATTCCTATTTGTACTAGCATCTAACTACTATCTCTCAACCCTGAAAATATTTTAACAAAGTCACTATTATTCTCTACTCAGTACTTGATGTGAAGTGGAAGAAACTCTCTGCTAGTAAAAGCAAGACCACCATACATCTCTATTTGTTGCCATGTTTCTTTTATGTATCATGTGTAACAAATGATGTATTTGTTTCTGGTGATTGAATTCAGAGACTCCGGCATGCTAAAAAACATATACTGTGATCTGCCACTGAACTGTACACTTGTGCAAACCATCACTCTTGGCTTGGATTCAAACCCGTCTCTAGGACATTGTTCCAGTTTACCTCTATCATAACATTGTTTTTTGCTGTGCTGCTCCCACTGGAACTTTTCTGCTTTTTCCTCTTTTTAAAGTCATACCACGAGAGGCATTTGAGGGCTCTAATTGTTATCTACTCCTAATCATCCGATAGGCAACATTTCCTGATACAAACTCGACTTCAAAGATCTGTGTGTATGTGTAGACACATTTTTTATCCTTCAACAGGATCTCAAATTCAGCATGAACAAAACTGAAAACAACATATTCTTCCAAACCACACTCTATCCTTGGATTCCTTAGTTCGGTAAACAGTGTCGTAAAGGCCTTTGTGAACACAGACCATTCTTGGCATTCATAAAGTGATTAAACTTGCAAGGATGTTCTGAGAGTAAATTAATAGATGATAATTACTTAATTTAACAATTGGTCCAAAATACTAAGCAAAGAGAAGACATGAAAAAAATACGTCATGAAGTAAAACTACAGTTTTATACAATAAATAAAGCAACTTACTACTGATATTCCAAGTAAAAATATACATTTTAAACCTCCTTTCATAAATGGAGATATGTATAACAGTTAAGTCACACATCACATAAAATCAGATCATGCAGATATTATACGTAACTTTAATATGTGCCTTCTTGGAACAAAACCCTTCCTACTTCCTATTACAGAATATAGATATGTCTGAAAAGAACCCTGCTTAGCCTTGCACCTGCAGGCCAGGCATTACATCCTCAGTAATGGGCAGTATCTGCTGCCATAAGGCTCTCCAGCATCTGAACCCTTTTGCAAGAACAGCAACTTCTTGGAACAACTGTTGTTTGTTTGTTTGTTTGATTGATTGTTGTTATTTATAAGCCTGTATACTTTGAACTTCTTGAGTGTGAGAACTCTGCCTTGAGTACTACTACTACTATTACTATTACTACTGCTACATCACTGACCCATGTTTGGTGCAAGAGCTCTGAGAAACATGCACATTTTACAAGGATCATAAAATCTTCTCTTGCCTAATCACAAACTTGTGAGCTATGAGTCATTTCCAGAACGCAGAATGGTTTCAGCCTTCAGTGAGATTCCTCCCTTGTCTTCATCTGTTATAAAACAATACCTTTTTTAGTTTTACCATCTATGATACAATAACTACACATGAGTACAGTGCATTTGAAACTAGGATCTTCATTTTGAATACCAGCAAGATGGTACTGGGGTGCTAGAATTGTCTCAAATTCAGAAAGCTCTGTGTAAGCAACTTTTGCTTATCTCAGCTATCTTTGATTTGCTTGGCAACTTGACTCCCCAGTGGCATCTTCTGATGTTAGTTTGTTTCATGGCTAATGCAGTAAGACGCTGATTGCCTGCATTAAAGTTGTTTTGCTCCTCAAGCCATTCACATTCGATGACTAGCAAAAGAACAAAACAAGGTTAGCTTTCCAACACTGGAAGAGGCTATGCATTGTGTCTCCAAAGGAGAAGTAATAAATGACCTAGAGGAGAAAGAGGAAGGTGGTTCACTCCAGAAAGCTTCCAGAAACAGTATTTTCTAGGACTGGGTTTGGAGTTTCAAATGTATTCTATAAACTATAACATTTGGGGGCTGGAGAGAGAAGCTGGTAGCTTTGCAAAAATATATTTATATTTCCTGTAGCCACCAGACAAAAATGACCACAAACTGTCTTTGTCAAACGCATTGCCCGCTATCTATAAGTGGGAAAACGCGACCAGATCTTCACAAGACAGAATCACAATGTAGGAAGTGTTGTGATTTTTATGGACTGGTGTAGAGGAGACTTTACTTTTTTGTCTTTTCATTGTCCAGAGATGCCTGCTTTCATTGGCTCCTTGCCGCTCCATTTTCAAAGCTAGCATAGTGGGTCCATTCTTTTTTTTTTTTAATTTTTTTTTTTTATTTTTATTTTGCAATACAATTCAGTTCTACATATCAGCCACGGATTTCCTTGTTCTCCGCACTCCCGCCCCCCTCCCCTTCCCCCCAGCCCACCCCCCATTCCCACCTCCTCCAGGGCAAAGCCTTCCCCGCAGACAGAGATCAACCTGGTAGACTCAGTCCAGGTAGGTCCAGTCCCCTCCTCCCAGGCTGAGCCAAGTGATCCTGCATAGGCCCCAGGTTTCAAACAGCCAACTCATGCAATGAGCACAGGACCTGGTCCCACTGCCTGGATGCCTCCCAAACAGATCAAGCCAATCAACTGTCTCACTCATTCAGAGGGCCTGATCTAGTTGGTGACCCCTCAGCCATTGGTTCATAGGTCATGTGTCTCCATTTGTTTGGCTATTTGTCCCTGTGCTTTATCCAACCTTGGTCTCAACAATTCTCGCTCATATAAACCCTCCTCATTCTCGTTAATTGGACTCCCAGAGATCCACCCGGGGCCTAGCCATGGATCTTTGCATCCAGATCCCTCAGTAGTTGGATGAGGTTTCTAGCATAACAATTAGGGTGTTTGGCCATCCCATCACCAGAGTAGGTCAGTTCGGGCTGTATCATGACCATTGCCAGCAGTCTGTTGTGGGTGTATCTTTGTGGATTTCTGTGGGCCTCTCTAGCACGGAGCATTTGGCTGGTTAAGCATTTGGCCTGGTCAAGCTTTCAGGCTTTGGAGCAACACAGTTCAGCTGAGATTCGTTCTGGATGAGGACTCAGAGTCTTCCAGTCTGAGGAAACAGGACCAGCTAAGGAATTGGCAAAGATCGGCCGGACCCCATCCCTGGGCACCAGCCACTCTGGGGAAGGCCTGCCCAACTTGGCCCCAGGTTCTGGCCACCAGGCAGGTTCCCTTCTAGCCCCACCGGGAAGGATCCCCTTCTCCAAGACCCCTGGCAGACTCTGCAATCTCCACACCCTGCCCCCACGCCCATCCGCCTGAGCCCCCAGCCTCTTCCTGAGACTTAGAGGCCAGCCCCCAGCTCCCATCTTGCCCCGGACTTCCCTTCTGGAGCACAGGTGAGTGCCCTAGCTGGGCCTGGACCCCATCCCTGGGCACCAGCTACTCCGGGGAAGACCTGACCAACTTGGCCCCAGGTTCTGGCCACTGGGCAGGTTCCCTTCTAGCCCCACCGGGAAGGATCCCCTTCTCCAAGACCCCTGGCAGACCCTGCAGTCTCCACGCCCTGCCCCCACGCCCATCTGCCCAGACCCCAGCCACTTCCTGAGACTTAGAGGCCAGCCCCCAGCTACCATCCTGCCCCGGACTTCCCTTCTGGAGCACAGAGAGAGAGAGAGAGAGAGAGAGAGAGAGAGAGAGAGAGAGAGATTGAGAGGGAGGGAGAGAGCGCTCCCATCCTGTCCAGGACTTCTCTTCTGGACAATAGCTCCCATCCTGCCCCAGACTTCCCTTCTGGACAACAGCTCCCATCCTGCCCCAGACTTCCCTTCTGGACAAGAGCTCCCATCCTGCCCCAGACTTCCCTTCTGGACAAGAGCTCCCATTCTGCCCTGGACTTTCAATTTGGACAAGAGAGCTCCCATCTGGACAAGAGAGAGAGACTTCCTGAATCTGTCAGCTCTGTCTGAACCAAGTGTGTGGATAAGGCCAAGAATGAACCACAAGGAGATGGGCAGATGTCAAGGCAGAAACACATACAACAAAATGAAGAGCAATACAGCATCACCAAGACCTAGCCCTCCTCCAACACCTAGACCTGAACATCAGAAATTGGAAGAAGCAGAAGAAAACAGCTTTATGAATGACATCATGAAGAAGCTAGAGGCTTGTGTAGAGGAAAAGACAAAAAAAATGGGAAGAACACTGTAAACAACTAGAGGAAAGGGCAAACAAATTAGAAGAAATCAATAAAGTCCTAGAAGAAAACAATAAAGTACTGAAAGAAAATCAAGAAAAATCAATGAAACAAATGAAGGAAATAGTCCAAGACCTGAAAAGGGAAATAGAAAAAATGAAGAAGACACAAACAGAGGGAATGCTGGAAATAGAAAATCTGAGTAAACGATTGGGGACTTCAGATGCAAGTATAATCAACAGAATGCAAGAGATGGAAGAGAGGATCTCTGGCATTGAAGATACAGTAGAAGAAATAGATTCATCAGTCAAAGAAAACACTAAAGCCAACAAAGTCATAAACCAAAATGTCCAAGAAATTTGGGACACCATGAAAAGACCAAACCTACGAATAATAGAGGTAGAAGAAGGAGAAGAATACCAACTCAAGGGCACAGAAAACATATTCAACAAGATCATAGAAGAAAACTTTTCCAACTTAAAGAATGAAATGCCTATGAAGATACAAGAAGCCTATAGAACACCAAACAGACTAGACCCCCCAAAAAAGTCCCCTCACCACATAATAATTAAACAACTAAACATACAGAATAAAGAAAGAATATTAAGAGCAGCAAAGGAAAAAGCCCAAGTGACTGATGTATAAAGGCAAACTCATCAGAATAACACCAGATTTCTCAATGGAGTCTTTGAAAGCCAGAAGGACCTGGACAGATGTAATGCAGACACTAAGAGACCATGGATGCCAGCCTAGACTAATATACCCAGCAAAACTTTCAATCATCATAGATGGAGTGAACAAGACATTCCATGACAAAGCCAGATTTAAACAATACTTATCCACAAACCCAGCCCTACAGAAAGCACTAGAAGGAAAATTCCAACCTAAGGAAGTCAGATACACCCTCGAAAACACAGGCAATAGATAAAGCCACAGCAGTAAACCCCAACGAAGAGAAGTACACACATCACCACCAAAAAATAACAGGAATGAACAACCACTGGTCATTAATATCCCTCAATATCAGTGGGTCCATTCTTAATAAAACTGTTTTCTCCCTTGCTATCACTTCTGCCTTTGGTGACATCAGAATGGACCTGCCCAAAATATTAAATATAATCAGTTCATAGTAGCACCAGTAAGTCTGCAAACTGGCTCTCATTCTGTAGCATCGTCTTCCTTTACTTCAGAATCTCGTAGCTCTTGTTGAGGATGCCTTGGTGGGTCATAACCCTGCTTATCAATACATATATAAACTTCTTTGTTAAAAGCTGGCAGATAAAATGCACCCTGCTCTAATAAACTTACATTGCAGTAAACATGTTAAGTGTAGTTATGTCCTACAGATCAGCTCTATAATCGTTTCTTAAATAGTGAATGCATAAACTAAAATTGTAGCTTATCTGAAATTCACTTTTAACTAGGCACCTTGTATTATAATTGCTAATTCTGATAGCCCTACCTGGATCATATATAAGTAATCTTGTATAACATCTACCCCTGCCCTAACCTTAGTAGCCCCCAGACCTTAGCAAGACTGATACCCTAACAGAAATATCATTCAGCCCTTGGAACCCAGCACATAGGCAACAACATCCACCAAAATGACAACACAGACTTAACCCATCAAAGTCCTTAGTTCTGGGAAAGTCCTTAAATGTACTAACCTTGCTTTTTGCCTTCTGTCATTCTGTTTCTGGCTAACTTTTCTTTCTAACTGAGGTGTATCCATCTAGAATGTAGTTCTTGTGCTTAAAATCTCATGCTGAGAAAGGCTCAGACTTGTACTCTTGAGTCCTGAACACCCAGTGTAATCACCAACTAATGAAAACTTTCTAATGGCCTGAACCCATGTCTAACAGTCTTTTCTGATGTATGCCTCAGAACACTTGTACTCTGGTTTAGAGAGGAAAGCACTACTTAACTTCAACACTTCACTGCTACTATACAACTATATGTTAAAGCAAAATTCATGACCAGAATGCTATGGACATTGTTCAGAACAAAAGTATAAAAGACCGTTTTGGAGGACTGTGTTCCAGTTACATATGATTTTACACATTATAATGTTAGGGAAAATTCATGTGATTTAACAATGTGAGAAATTAGGACACAAAATTAAGTATGAAATATATTGAAAGTATAAACAAAATAGGTCTGCAAAGATACTGGATACAAATTCTGTAAAATGTGAGAAAAGGTGTGTTTTTCCAGATGCAAGTGAGAGTCATTATTGTGAAAGGTCTCCTGAATACACCTATCCTCAGTTTTTTTCATGGACCAGTGTCATTACACAAAGATATAGTATGTCATGCTTTAAGAAGATAATGGTAAACTTTATACCACTTTCAAAATACTTAACAGCGGCTACTTAGTCTATTGTAGTGTAATTATGGGAAAATTAAAAGCCGTGAAATCTATCATCATTTATGAATGGAAGATATTAAGATCCATGTGTTTTTGTCATTCTGTAGATTTTTTTTTACACTCTATTGTATCCAAATGTAAACAGTCGAAAGGTAGGGTATGTTTCCTTTAAAATAAATTTATTCAAAGACCTGTTGGTTTAATAGCATTTGAACAAACACACATTATGGGAGTTTCAGTTGTGATATAATCATGCAGATAATGGCACCAGCACTCACTATCAGCCAACTTCAAGGCCTTTACTAATTAGCAACATTTGTGAGAACCTGGTCATTTCCTGCAACTTGCTCATTTGATTAATGCCTTGAAAGCAAAGCCAGCTGTTAATTATGTTAACAACCAATTCCTTGGGAATCATCATAATCCATTTTAATGGGCTGACAATTACTATTAATCAAATCCAGAGACCTGAAGTGTTACAAATTTGGAAATTCTGTTTTCTTATCCATTGGTTTATATGATATGTATGAAAGCAAAAAAAACCAGGATTGTCTTTATTTAATTTAGTGAAAAAATAGCATTTTTCTAATTAGGTGAGTACTCCTTTGATTGTACAATTCAGTTAAGCCTCCTTACATGATGCAGAACATCTAGTCACAGAGGGAAAAGGTAATTCAAATTTAGCTGTTTGACATATTGCTGAAAAGAAGAAAAAAGATGTTAGTCATAATTTGATGAGAAATGTAGAAACAAATAGAGCATGACATTATGGGCATAAATTCAAGAGAAATGTCATTGGAAGGGGAATGAAGCAAGGGAAAATTTAGCATACAAGGCATAAGAGAACTAAATTTTTCCATTGTTTATTCTGTATCATTTGTTCTTTTGATTCATTGGGTTTATAAGCGTTCCAAGATCCAACTGACATTGTAAACAGTAATACCATGGAAAATGTCACACTCCTCAGATCTTTGTGTTGCAATCAAGAGTTTTACAGTGACAAATTACCTCACACATTTATAAAATATTCAAGATAAAGATTTATAATATAGCCTATATTATAAATTAAGCCAATTAGTTATATTATTACTATTCATACTTTTATTTACTTATGTAATCAAGTATTTAGTGCTTATTATCAAAGCATTAATTACTGGGATCCCATTTTGTAAGAGGAATTGTTGGAAGTGCTATAGACAAAGAGTTGACTGGAAAGGTGAGGCTCCCAAGTCCCCCAAAGCATGTGATTATTAGAAAGACAATGCGTGGGAAAGCAATGTAAGTTCCTGTCTACCTGATTCAGCTTGGTGGAAAGAATTACAAAAAGAATTTAGAAGTGGGCAATATGATAAAGACTCAAAAAGGGAAAGGCAAAGGGTACAATTTTGCTGAGATATAGTCAGAAGATTCTCTAAGAATATCTGTCAATAAAACTGAAGGACTAGGACTCAGCTAGACAAAGATCTGGGAATACCATCATCTGTCAGCAGAGAGCTTCAAATGGGAAAGGACATTTGAGATGTTTAAGAAATTAGAGCGTACGCATTTAAAATATAGCACACAATGGAGAAGGGAGGATGAAACCACAGTTGCAGACAGATGTGGGAACGGAAAGGACAGATAGTCCAAGAGAAGAGTTTGTGGTGATAACAGCAAAAAGTGACTGACAGACAGACTGTAGTGCTGCTGATTAATGACAGGGCCTTAAATCAATATAGCCTTAAGAACAAAGGCCAAAGATACAGAACTGACCTCATCTAGCTGTACAGATCTGATGTCCAAATAATACGCTCCAAAATGTATGTGTTAAAGATAATCTCTTCAACGCATGATACAAAACTGGATATTCACCAGGGGAAGAATAAAACTGGATCCTTACCTCACACTCTGTATGAAAACCTATTCAAAATAAATGACCTAAGTCTAAGACCTGACATTTTGAAACTACAAGATAAAAATGTAAGTCAAACATTTCAAAATCTAGTCATAAGCAACAACTTTGGAAGAAGACTATTATATGTTAGGACATAAAATGCTAAAGGAACAACATCCAATTTAAATCTTCCATATAGTAAAGGAAATAATTACTAGAGAGAAGTAGCAGAATTTGAGGCATGAAGGAATTGTGCTGGCTATTGAACTGAAAAGAATTTACTAATCAGAAGATTTAATTATCTCAAAAAGTCAATTCTGTCTTTTCAGGTCTCAGGGAAGCCTGCAGATGGGGAGGTAGAGAGACTGTAAGATCCAGAGGGGGTGGAAGACACCAAGAAAACAGTGCCCTCTAAACAGCAGGACCAGTGCACATCCGAACTTGCAGAGACTGTGGCAGCATGCACAGGGTCTGCCTGAATTTGTGCAAGATGGAGTCCCAGCACTGAGAGAAGCAGTAAACCTAAGACCCCATCCCTAATCCAGAAGCTAACTCCAACTGATAACCCCTCACCAGTGGAAAATTACTTCTACCCATCTGAGTCTTACTGGGGATGGAAAACACACCTAAGGGTGCCCCATGCCTAGCATTAAATTTGACCAACACAAAACAAGCTCAATGGCATCATCCTTGGGATTTCTTTGTTCTTTGACTCATAATGTATGTCAGTTTTTTTTTAATCTTACAGATACTGTATGCATATATTACGGCCTCCTGATTTATGATTGTATGGCATGGAAGTGTGTGTAAACATGTATAACTCTATTTCAATACATGTTTCTTGTGGTTTTTTTGTTGATTCTTTTTCTTCTGTTACTTTTTTGTTGTATATTATTATTATTTGGATGTGTATTTTGTTTGTGTGTAACTTTTTTAACTTTTTTCTTCTTGTATTGAAAGTAGTTTTCTTTTCTTACATAATATATCCTGATTATATTTTCTTCTCTCTACATCTCCCAGTTCCTGACCACCTCCCCCACCATCTGGATCCACCCTATTCCTGTCTTTAGTTGGAAAACAAACAGGTTTCTAAGGGATAAAAATAAAATAAAATATAATAAAATAAAATACAATAAAAACAAACAAACAGAAGGAAAAGAACCAAAAAGAATGTGCAAGAAACAGAGTCCCACCACAGCCCACTCAGGAATCCCATAAAAACTCTAAACTGGAAGCCATAAGGTACATGAAAATGACATGTAGAGTGAAAAGAAAGAAGAAAAGAATATATATAAATAAAATAAATCTAAAAATAAAATAAATTTTTAAAGTGCTCTGACATGACATTATAAGACAAGGAATCTCCAAAAAAGACCTTGACTTTCATTTTTGTTGGCCATTTTCTGCTGGGCATGCAGCATACCCTTAAGAGTAACTTTTTTCTCTAGTGACTCTCTCAGAGAAAACTAAATTTTCATTTAAAAGTGCTTATCAATTGACTATAGCTTCCAGTTCAGGGATGGGGCACGTGCCATTTCTTTCAGTTCTAAGACCCTATCTGATGCAGATCCCTGAGGGCCCTGTGCAGACTGCCTCAGTCTCTGGGAGTTCTTATGGGCTTCAGTCTTGCTGTATTTAGAAGACTTTGTTCCCTTGGTGTCCTCTATGCTTTCTGGCTCTTTCACTCTTTCTTCCTCTTTTTCTTCAGGGTTCTTTGAGCCCTGAGGGTAAGACTTTACTGGAGACATCATATTTAGAAGTGAATATTCTGGGGAGGTCTCACACTCTCTGCAAAATATCTGGTTGTGCATCTCTGTGTGTATTCCCGTCTATTTCAGGAAGAAGCTTCTGTGATGATGGCTGAGGAAGGCACTGATCTATGAGTATAGCGGAATATCATTAAAAGCCATTTTATTTCTATTATTCTTTGTTAAAACACTATTATTTGGTTTTCCCATAGGTATATGGGCTATATAGTCTCAGGTTCTTTGTTACCTAAGCAATGTCAGGAATAGGTCCCATCTCATGGAATGGGACTTAAGTCAAGTCAGACATTGGTTGACTGCTCCCACAAGTTTGTACCATTATTGCACTAGTATATCTTGTAGACACCACTGTAGATCATAGGGTTTGAGCTTTGATTGGTGTTTATGTTTCTCTTTGGTAGCATACACGGTATCTTGTGGTATCAAGAACACTAGTCTGTAGGGATGAAGGTACTAGCTAGGCACAATCTTGACTTCCTAATATTCAATGAGTTATATGGGTGTTTCTTCAGCAATTGGACATTGCCATCTGTTTGTAGAGAGCAATCTATAACCTAGGCAACAGGTTGGGTTGCATGTGATGCCCTTTGGTCAAATAACTCAATGAACTTAAACCTATTTCCGTACTGGAAGCTTTGTTTTTTTGTGAGAAGAGATGGCCAGTTTTGTCTCTGTTTCCCCCATTTTCACTTAAATCACTTTCATATATGTATATATTTTAGAAAGTTTTTATTACATTAGGTTTCTATAACACCACTCAAACAGCCCTGAATTTTAGCTGTTTCTCCCTGTTATTCCCTTTCTTGTCCATCTCTTCTGTCCCCCTCCTCACTTGATTCTGCTGTCACAGCATCCTGTCCCATCCACCCATAAATATCTAACTTCTATTTCTCCATCCTAGAGAAATCCGCTTCGCCCATCACCCACTTGCTTATTCTATACCTAATCTCTGTGGCTCTATGAATTGTGACTTGCTTATATATGACTTAACAGATGATATCCAAATAAAATTATATACATACCATATTTGTTGTTCAGGGATATGATTATTTCACTCAGGATGATTTTTTTCTTGTTCTATCTATTTACCTGTGATGATTTCATTTTTAACAGCTGAGTAATATTCCATACATTCCATATGTACCACATATTTTGATGCATTAATATGTTGAGGGACACCTAAGTTATTTATAAATTCTGGTTATTTTAAATAGGAATGAACATGGTTGAGCAAATGTAGCTGTGTTAAGCATCATTTGTATACATGTCCAAAGGTGGAGTAGTTACATCTTGAGGTAGAGTGATTCTCATCTTCCTGATAAACTGCCAAAGTGATTTCTAAAATGGCTGTGAAGGTTGCAATCACACCATCAATGGTTGAAAGTACCCATTGCTCCACATCCTCATCAGTATGAGCTGTCACTTGTTTTATTGATCATAGCCATTTTCATGGGTATAAGATGATATTTCAAAGTAGTTTTGTTTGCATTTCCCTGATGGCTGTGGATATTGAACATTTCTTTAAGTGTTTCTCAGCCTTTTGAGTTTCCTCTTTTGAGAATTCTTTGTTCAGATTTGTACCCCATTTGTTTAACTGTTTTATTTGTTTTCTAATATCTAGTTTTATAAGTTTCTCATATATCTGGAATATTAGTCCTCTGTTGGATATGGAGTTAGTTGGTAAAAATCTTTTCCCATTCTGTATCCTGCCACTTTGAATGATAATGTGCTTTGCCATGCAGAAGATTTTAAGTGTCATCAGGTCCTTTGTACTATTTGTTTATTTTAGTGTCTGTGCTACTGGTGTTTTGTTCAGAAAGTCTTTTCCTGTCCCAATAGGTTCAAGGTTATTCTCCACTTTTTCTTCTGTCAGGTTCAGTGTGTTTGGTTTTATATTGACGTCGCTGATCAATTTGGAGTTGAGTTTTGTTCAGAGTGATGTCCGAGATCTATTTGGCTTTTTCTCCAGGAAGCCATCCAATCTGCCTAATACCATTTGTTGAAGATGCTGTCTTTTTTCCAGTATGCATTTCATATATATATATATATATAATCAGTTCTTCATAGGTGTGTAGATTTATGCCTAGGTTTTCAACTTGATCCCATTGATTGATGTGTCAGTTTTTGTGCCAATACCATGCTGTTTTTAATACTATAGCTTTGTAGTACAACTTGAAATCAAGAGTGGTGATACCTCCAGTAGTTCTTTTATTGTTCAGGATTGCTTTAGCTATCGTGTTGTTTTTTTTTAATCTTTCTGTATGATGTCAAAATTTGTCTTTTCAAGATCTATGAGGAATTATGTTGGAATTTCTATGTGGATTGCATTTAATCTATAGATTGCTTTTGGTAAGATGGCCATTTTTACCATGAGCATGGGGGAATATTAGTAGGTATTGGGATCTGACAGGTGGGAATGGGAGTGGGCTAAAAGTGGGGGCTGGATTTTAGAGGGTCCAAAGGATGGAGAAAATATGAGTGTTCCCCTAGGATCTGCTGAGTCCCCTGAGAGTGAAGGCAGAGAGAAGAGAGCCCACAATAGTTAGTTTGTTACACAGCTAGGGGTAAGTTTGGAAGTTTGGATTTGGAGAAGAATGGGGAGAGTGAAGATCTGAGGCTCACCTATGTGCTTTACTGGCCTACTTGCTTTTCTCACAGGCCTTGTGAGACATTATCAATTGTCAGAGTATGTCTGCTGTATTATGGACTGAGACAAAGGGCTGTGTAGGTAGGATGTTGAAGGAGAATATTTGCATGATATGATGGAGATAGGGGCAGAGAGGAAGAGAAGTGGACAGTTACAGAGATGAGGATGAGACTACAGAATTGGATTTGGAGGAAAAGAGGGAGAGTGGAGATCTACAATTAGCCAATCTGCTTCCCTGGCCACAGTGACCTTCAGGATTCCAGCAAATGCCTGTTTTGCAATGGGAAACAGAAAGGGTTAGATTTGGATAGGAGGTGGGGAGGATCTAGGTGTTGGGGAATAATAAACCATTATCAGAATATATTGTGTGGAAAAAATATTTTTAGTAAATTAAAAGTATAGAAAAAAGTCAAAAATTTACAAATTAGTAAAGAGGCAATAGAAATTAGCAGATTCTTTTAAAAAGAAGTACAGATGGCCAACACACACACACACACACACACACACACACACACACACACACACACACACACAAATACTACCACCACCACCACCATCATCACCAACACCGACAACAATGTTAAATATTCTTGGCTATAGAGGAAATACAAATGAAACTAAGTTGAAAGAAATGCATAGTGTTGTTTCTTTGTAACTCAGATACTTGGAAAGTAGAAGCAGGGGATCAGGAGCTCAGGATATTTCTTGACTACACAGGGAATTTGAGAACAACCTGAGCTACAATAGACTTTTTCTCAAAACTACAGAACCCAAACTAAATTGATACCAATCTCGTCATTGAGTTTTCATTACCACAGCTAGAATAACTAGTTCCAAAAAAACTGCATTTTCTCAAGAGAGTTGGGGAGGAATGCATATACCATGTTGAAGGGATGTGAATTAGCCCAGTCGCTGGCACAAAATAGCACTGAAGTAAAAACAAAATCAAACTAAAAAGAGCCACCATATGAGCCAGCTGAACTTTTGGGCATATCCATGAAGAAAATGAAGTCAATTTATAACACTGATGCCTCCATATCTATGTTTATTGGGACATTATTTATAACATCCAAGCACAGATTCAGCCCCCAGGTGCCCACCAAAAAGATAAAGAAAATATGGTATATATTTTCTTTAATACACACACACACAGTATTCAACCACAAGTAACAAAATTATGTCATTTGCAGTAAAGAAGATCATCATAATAAACATAATGTGCCTTACTCAGAAAGACTAGTACAGCACATTTTGTGTTGTATGGGTAAAGAGGGCTTGGAAGCTAAATGGGGACGACTAAGAGAAAGGGGAAAGTAACAGGAAGTGAAGAAAGGTCAAGGCAATAGGGTTGTCATCAAGTCCATTAGATACATTTAGCTGAAGATGTATCTCCGTGGTAGAACATTTTCTTCCAATGCACAAAGCTCTGTTTTTTATCCCCAGTACGATATACAAAAATAAAAGACAAAGAAGTAAAAATCAGAAGAAAAGCACATTGTACAAAAAAATCTATGTAAAATACATAATATAAACTACAAAGATTCACATAATATTTCAGCATATTAGCATATAACTGCCCTTTAAGAAAAGCCTGTGTCAGATTTTGCAATTACTAGCACAGGTTAAAAAGAAAGACAAAACAAAGAAAAAAAATCCTTTGTCAATACATTAAAATACCAACAGATAAAAATACAGAGGTATTTGCTGTAGTAATTGGGACAATTGCACATAAGACCAAGACTACAGCTTATGTTTCCTATCCTATTGTAAACTATTTCATGGAGTCTGTTCTGCTTTTCTTTTATGGAAATTCTGGTACATTCCTAGTCTCTCTTAGTCACTTTGAAGTTGCTGTGATAAAATTCCATGACCAAAGAGAACTTGTAGAAAGAAGAAAGTTTATTTTGTCTTGTGGTTGCACAATAGGAGTCCACAATTGATGGTGGGGCACAGCAGCAGACAACAGCAGCAGAGAGTTTATAGATCACATCTCTGGTCACAGGCAGGAAGCAGGGAGAACAAACTGAAAGTATTGTAAGAATATAGAGCCACAAAGTCCATCCTCAGTGATACTTCCTCCAGGAAGTCTCTACCACATAAAGGTTCCTCAACCTCCAAAACAATGCTACCAACTCATGTACAGGTGCTTAAATGCTGAGAATATGGGGACCATTCATCATTCAAGCTACTACACTGTATACACATTTTCCAGTTACTTTGCCAGTTCTAAAAAGTCATTTCCAATGATTACCCTAAACAAAGTCTATTAATTAAGATTTGCATACAAGTAACAATATACCAACTGAACAGGTCATATTTAGGAAATATATATGTGTAATGCATATATGCATGTAATAACAATTAGCAAAAAAAAAGAAACTTTGAATTTGAAGGAGTGACAGGAGGTTATATGAGGAGGTTTACGATGGAGGAATGAAAGGGAGAAACGTAATTAAATACAAACTTGAAAATTAAAAAAATGTATTTATGATGAAAGTGAAAGAAAAAATTATTTAAAATAGATAAAAATCATGTAACTTTTCTAACACTGTCTTAGTTATGGTGTTTCTTGCTGTGAAAAGACACTATGATCATGGCAATTCTTATAAATAACACAATCTAATTGATGTGGCTCACTTACAGTTTCAGAAGTTCAGTCCATTACCATCATGATGGGGAGGATGGCAGCGTGCAGGCAGATGCAGCTGAGAGTCCTACATCTTATATGCTCTACTACAGAGGTATGTCTTCAGGAAACAAGAAGATCATTGAGATACTGGGCTGTATCTTGAGCATAGGAAACTTTGAAGTCTGCCCCACAGTGACACATTTCCTTCAACCACTTCATACAAAACCACACCTCCTAATAGTGACACTTTCTATGAAATTATGGGAGCCAGTTACATTCAAACTACTACAAGCACTGAAGATATTAGGAAACATTTTATAGACATATATATTTAATGCTATATATGAATTAAAATTTTGGTTTAATTGACTTTGTCATAAAACATACCTTCATAAAATAAATAAGATACACAAGCATCTCTCAGAAATGCTGAAAAGAGCATTAAGGTAATGAAGAATCAATGTGTTATAGTGCATAATACACTGTTGTTCTTCCTCAACTAGAATGAAAGTAGTCTTCAATTTCAAATTACCTGTGTAAAGTGTAAGTCCCTGAGTGCAACCTCATCCTCAGTGTCGCTGACTATATGCACAAGGCAGGTGAGAACTAGCATAGTATCTCCTGTGTTCAGGAAAAACAACTTACTTACTATTGTAAAAACAACAGAAGCTCATGTCTGGGATATAGGAATCCTGCCAGTTAATTTAAGTAAACTCCTAGCAACTTATGTAGGAGAAATATTGAGTGGAACTTCTTCTGTCATTATCTTTCTGTATTGACATAGCTATGAAGAAACACTTACCACATCAAACCTCAGTTCTGGAACTGTATGCTGTTTGACAAGAGGAAAATCAAGAATTATCATGCTAGTCTTCATTCAGCAACTGTTCCTGTAACTTTGCCTCCATCTCGTTCCTCTTTGAGCTCCAATCTTTTGATTGCTACACAATAAGAATTCGAACTTACAATTTCCCCTATTGATTGACAATTTAATAATTTCCTTAAAGCTTTAAGGTTTCCAGGTTAAGTTGTTTCACAATGGTAAGATGATGTCGTGATCTGCTTCACTAGATCTCTTGACCACTAAACCGAGTTTGTAATGTGAGCATCTGCTGTTTCGGGGACACCTGGCAGTACATGTGATTGCAAAGATGTCACAGGAAGACATGTGATTGCAAAGATGGGAATAAAAAAAAAGTGAGTGTGCAACTCTCTAACCTGAGAAAACATTGAGTAAGCATCTTTTCATATGACGTTTTTGTCCAACCAACAATTTCTTAATATAATGTTAAAAGGTCCTAAGGCATTTCAAATGGTTTAATATTATTCAAGACAATAAAGGTACATGAATCTCCTCTCCATAAATCAATATATTGCCCTTTACAGATTTTGGAAATACAAAAAAGGGGGGATGGGATTCTGATTATAATTATTTCACTTGTAGGCAATATATACAATTATATTGTGACTTCTCCTTATTGTATTTTTCATACACTGGATCATAATATAAATCATTGATTTATATTCATTAAAATCATTTTCTTCAGTGTACTACATATGTTTTAATATACTTCTTTAATAAACTTTTAACAATAAAAATAATCTTTTACATTATTTATTTTGCTGTTGTTTTAAATTATTATTGTATTATTTCTAATTTTCATATTTTAGTATTGCAGAGTTTATTATGTACTAGTCATTGATACACTGAATGCTGAATGCTATTCAACTCTCTATTGGGTAAAGTGTACCCAATGATAAGCAGTACATAGTACCATCTTTTTAATAATTTACGTCTCTGGTAGGGCCAGGGAGATGTTCCCAAACCTGTGATCTAAGTTCATTCTCCAGAATACACAGTGGAAGGTGAGAACCTATTCCTTTGACTTTTTCTCTGACCTCACCCATGCACTTTGGCACATATACACACCCACAACACATGTGTATATGCACACACCAGCACACACACACACACACACACACACACACACACACACACATACACACACACACACACACACACACACACACACACATGCATGTACTAAATAAATTTTAAAAGGAAGTTGTATCATAGTGGGGAAAAAAACTGCAAAGAAAATAGTTGATTTTCATTGTTTAAAATGCCCTCTTGGAACAAAAACAGAAAAATAAGAATCTCTTTTCTAGGGAAGAAATAAGCAAATCTTCAAACTGCATCTGAAATAGAGTGTGAATTTATTTTGCCCAAATTTTACATGAAAAGACTGATTGTGCTTAATCTCCAAGGTGTCTGGGTGACATGTTCTCAAATATACTTGAGAAATCAGTTACCATACATTACCTTCTGGAGAATTCAACCGCATGGCTACAGTTCCTAGGCTTACATTAATTCTTGCCAAAGCTGGCCATATTGGGCTCTCAATCCCCATTGGCATCAGAAGGGGAGAGTTTTTCTTGAAGGCCCAATATGTCTCTGCCATGTTGGGCTTCAGCAGCAGCCACAGGGCACACACAGCACTCAGGAACCCAAAGAGGAACCTCATTGTCCTGAGGAAAGACATAAACAGAACCCCAGGCTCACACCAACACCAGATAGGGTCTCCTCCAAGTGCCAGTAAAAAGATCCTTTCATTACTCCAGAGGGTGATTTGCAACAGGAGCCTTCCAGTGCTTATCGCAGCAGATACTCCAGCAGAATCCACCAATAAAACATTTAAAATATATAAAACAAGGGAAAGAATAGAATGTGGAGAGGAATGATGAGTCCCTGGTTCCCCCTTTTTACTTTAGTAAAATATGGTTTTTTTAATAGTTCAAATTTTTCTTTTATTTTTTATTTTTATTTTAAGGTCCCACACAACCTAAGTCAGAAGCTCATTTTTTAGTAAAAGGGGGACCTGTAGGGTCCTGGCCCCCGTTTTGGGTAACTGTTGCCTTGATTGCTGACCTTGACCTTGATATCCTCCCTATGCTAATTCCCTGCCGGGTTCCACCATCCTGAATGCTTAAGGGAAGTTCCTTGTCTGTGTATCCTGCATAATGGGCATTAACAGCTTAGATGCAAGATTGTAAAACATCAGTAGCGAACTTCTGCCCTCTGGAGTTCTCCCATTGTGCTGTAAGCCTGTGTTTAAGACCTCCTCCCTCCTTCAATAAATGGCATTTGGCATTACAAAAAAAGAAAAAGAAAAGAAAAATTGTTTAAAAAAGAATCACACGAGAAATGTCATCATGGTTAGAGATGTATCTATGACTTCTCAGACTAGCTTAACCAAGGTTTTCAAGCAATGGTGACAGGTAATGAATGAATTAGCTACAGTCAATTGGGAGACTTGCACATTATGGAACATCCTTTGGAGAAGATTTAGCGATAAAACTTATGGTTAAGATAATGTTATTGAATGTGCTTTCTTCAGCCAGAATCTATATTAAACACTTTAAAATTCTGAATTTCTGAAGTACCAAAATAATCTGGTAGTCTAAAATGAGGTAATGTTGTCAGAATGCAGTAATGAACTCAGCTATGCAGAAGCAGTACTGAAATTGGAGCTTTAAGTCTCTACCATGCAGTGTCTCACCCTCAGCCAACACTCAACTATGTCTTTTCATTGACAATACTGTGACAGAAACAAACAAACAAAAAAAGATGTGAGGATGTGCATAGCAACCCCTACAAAGATCTGCCTATTGGGAAGGAAATATGTTCTTCCTTTTTCAACTGTTCTAGCTTCCTATTTGTACCTGGCATACATCACAGTAAAGTGAATTATTTTGATTTATATTTTGTTGAATTTGTTTTTCAGTGCACATCTAGAGAACATTCCCTGTGGTTGTTTAAAGAGCTCTCTCCCCACTCCCTCTCCCCTGACAGGCTCAGTAAAGTGTTTTTTTCTCACCCATGCCCTTCATTTATCATTGTTCTCATTGAGTTCTCCAACATGTACTTTTCTTCTATTGTAGTCATGACACTAATGCTCATCCTTATTTGATGAATTTGCCAAAGGATAGTGTGAAATGTGTCAATTGTCTTCATGCCAGGAAAAAACTTAGGCCTAACACACAAAGCCTAAGCCTTACACACATCACCCTAGCAAATCCATGAGGATTTAATTGACAGGACTTAGGTGCTAAGGGCCTTGCATAAGTATTTTAGAGCCTTTGAATAATGAACCCAGGGTGTATAGATAAAGCTTTCCAAATCTGTCTCTAGTTAGTCCAAACTCACAGACTTACTTTTTCCCTAGCAGCATTAAGGAACTCAGTATCTTTAGGAGATACTTGTAGTATTTGTTACATTGTATAGTAGGTGTTACAGCTTTCTGTATGTGAATGCCTAGGAAAAAGCTCAAGAGAAGGCTGGGGAAATGATTAAAGGTGAGGGAGTAGACCATATAAAGAGGGCAAGAAACCAAGAAGAAGTATAGAGGACAGGGTACTTAATAAATCCTCATTTTCTAGAAGGAATGTTGCACTGAGAGGAAGGTGAATATATCTCATTCCTTCCCACTTACACCAAGGGAAAAGGAGTTGTGCTAATGCTGACATATGAAGGACTAGTGTCATATCAAAAAAAGTTTATAATAAAAACACATTGGAGGGGTAGCATAGAATTTTTATATATTTGTTGTTTAATAGAGTAGCTTATAAATTTAATTTATAGAACATAAATGTGTGACTCAAAAGCCTGGGGACTATGGAGAAGAGATACATAAGCCATACACAGTTTGTATGAAATAGAAGGGATGATGAGGGGTTATTATTTCCTGGATAAGAGGGAAAGTTGGTAATAATAAAGATGTAGTAGACTGTACTGATATTCAGATTTATAGCAAGGAACTAGAGAGCAGAAGGCAGGGCAAGCTTTGAACATTAAGATGAAGGAGTGAGGGTATTGGTGATATTCTGCGGAAATAATGCTGAGTACCAACTTGTATGTATAAATACTGTAGAAGAAACTATATGTATAAATATTGTATAAAATGATACCTTATATTTACTATTTGAAAAATTTATAGATTTTTACCATGTATCTTGATCATATCCACCTATCACTAACTCCCTGCAAACCTCCTCTAAGTTCTCCATCATCTCCCTCCCAAATTCATGTCCTCATTTTTATTGTTACTGATTAGCCAGCATGTCCAATATTTGTGATTACACTCATATTTGTGATGCTCTAACCTTTGATAAGAGAATCATACTTGTGCAGTGGATAATAGAGAGACTCGTAATTTGTTAAAGTGTCAAGTATAAATAACTGAGATTTTATCTGTGAGTGAGTCACCTACATAGACATGCCAACATCCAAGTCTCAGAGAATGTGACAGAAGAGGGGACAGAAACAATGGAAGATGCTGCAGATGGGGAGGTGAGCTGTGACATGACATTAGTGACGCACACATCAACTCATAGCAGTTATAGATATCTGCCCAATATCAAACTAGACAAAACTCAAGCATGGAAGGGGCAGGGCCCTACGTCCCCACCACAGTGGAGATTCCATTTGTAATTTATGGTTGAAAGGGAGAAGAAAATATTCTTGTCTGGGGACATGTCCATTGGTAGGTTGCCTGTGTCAGACTGATTTGCAAGTTTATTTTTATTGTTAAATAATATTTTATTGAATACTATACCACATTTTATTTACACATTTATCAGTTAATGGATATGTGAATCCACTATCGGGTTTTCATGAATGCTGAACTGGGGAGATAATTCTTACAGGTATGATTTCAATTTTCTTGATTATACTCTAGAATTGCTAAATCATAGATAACTCCATATTACCTTTTGTTTATATTTAATTACATTTATTTCCTTTTGTATATAGTGCCTGTGTGGAAATCAGAGGACAACATTTGGGAACTATTCTCTCCTTCCACCACATGGGTCCCAGGCATCAACATCATTCATGTCCTTAGCCTTAGCAACAAATACGTTAAACTGCTAAGCCATCTCACTAACCCATCCATGTTACCTTTTAAAGAGCTATTAGTCTATTTTCCAAAGTACATGAAGATGTTTTACCTTTCCTTGAGCAACGTGCGGTTTCAAGAAATAATTTTCACATTTAATAGTTTAATCATAGCCTCTTTAGTGGAATTGGTATTGCAATGTTTCAATTTGCATTCTTGATGAGATTGATCATCTTTTCATATGCTAAGCGGCAGTTTGTGAGAGTGACTTTGAGCTGTCTACTGTAAGCCTATGCAAACACATGGAGATTTGAAGATCTTTCAGATTAATGCATGGTTAAAATTTCGATAAAGTGATTGTTCTTTCTCATTCCTTTTGCTATGTTGTATATTGACTTGAATAATCATCAATTATATTATGTCCCATTTGATGAAACTTTTGTTTCTTTTAAACCCCCCCCCCCCGTCCCAATCCTGTACGCAACTGAAGCCTAATTACTCAAAAAATATTTCTGAAGAAATGGAGACTTGTTGTCTTCTCATGAATTGCTAACTCATTAGCACGGTGGGAGGGAAGTAAAATGCAAAACGGAAGTGGCCATGTTAGTCAGTGCAGGCTTGTGACTGCCTCAAGTATTTTATTTACTTATTCTCCCTATCTTAGGGAGTTATTTAAAATATGAATGGGTTAAATTTTATAATCAAAAGATGGTATTATTTCAAGGATATTTTGAGATTATAATATAATTATATCATTATGTCCTTCCCTTTCCTCTCTCCAAACCCTCATATATAGCCGTCCTTAATCTTTCAACTTGATGGCCCTTTGGTTCATGTTGTTACATATACCTATGTATATGTATACACACACTATATATACCTGTATTCCTAATTCCATAGATTCAACCTGCTCAGTCTGTGTAATGTTTCTTACATGTATGTTTTCAGGATTGACTGTTTGGTATTAGATAACTAACTAGTGTGTTTTTTTCCTAATGAAGACAATTTCTCCCACTTTTAGCATTCTTAAGTTGCTATAGTTCTTTGTATAAGGTTAAGGTCTTGTAGGCCTTCCCCAGTCTACATTAGCATGTTCTCATCCTTTATATGTTTTCTTCGTTTATTTATTTATTTTATTTTTTTTGTTCAACACACAGTGCAAAAAAATTGGTGGTGATTATTCTAAGTAAGACTTAGGGAAGCTAAACTGAGAAGCAGGCAGCATATGTTGAGATCTTTCTAAAGCATGGCAAAGACCAGTCAAGAATTTATTATTCTATTTTGTTCCTTCTAAGAACTTGCTGTCTATGTGAAAGAAATCAAAAGACACAAAAGACACACAATCATAAACTATAATATACATGGTCTTATTTTGTTAAAGTACAGTCTCAACTCTCTGTATAAAAATTGCTTCACCATGCACTTTTCAGAATTTATTTCCATCATTAAGAAACCCATAGCTATATTCTCTGTGTGACATACAATTGCTGACAGGAACACATTAGAGAATCTAAGAAATTTTATGTTGAAAATTAAAAAGAAAGAAATGAAAAAGAGAGGTGAATGGTTTCCCCCATCTAAGGCACCAAGAAGTTAGCAATCCTGAAATGATGACAGGACCAGAATGTTCTGAATTCATCAGCTGTCTACGAGAGCCTGGGAAACTGAGCAGAGGTATTAGGAATGCCATGTGCTTGAACAACTACAGTGGAGGATTCAAGATCTATTAGTGCTAGGAATGTGACAGAAACCTAGGGCTGAGACTCTGGAAATATGTGGGATTTGTTGTTGTTGTTGGTTTAAAGAAGGGAACTGGAAGTTGAAAATCTCCATTCTATAGAATACTAACATGTGATAAACACGGCAGCATGGCAGATAAGGACATTAGCTGATAAAGGTATTCACAGAGACATTAGAGTAACTAGCAATAGTACACTTATGGCACAAAATGTAACAATAGGAATTTGGTCATAGAACTAAATATTCTGTAAAATATTAAAAGATTCAAATAGAAACTGTGGGACTGAAAAGTGAAGTTTCAGACATAAAGAACACAATTGATAGGCTATGTGGAGGACCTGGTACAGACGAAATCACCAATAAATAAATGATAAATCAGAAGAAAAATTCAAAATGGCAAATATTGATTTTGCTCTATTAAAAACTAAGATTCCTATTGGCTAAGTCAGTACCTCATCATTCATGAGAAATTTTAAATTACTAGTTATGTTTTTATTGACAACATCTCTTCTAAATCACTTTCAGATGTATTTCTTTTTCTAGTTAGTAATGCTACTTAAAATGTTGTGGTATTCCTTTTCTGTACATTTTTACACATTTAATATTACTATAGAATTACAGAATTATACAGCCTATGCACTTTGAACTTAAGTATATGGCTGCTGAAGAGAAGAGTTACGCAAGACTTGACATGTTATAATACTTATATACTATGTAACAAAAACTAAATATAACTATTACAGCAAGTGTCAATAATATCTCAATTTCAATGAGCAAATAAAATTAGGATATGATGAAACTGAGATATCACAAATGTTAAATTGGTTGAAAAAGAAGTAATGTGACTTTATGCACTGAATGTTTGACCTCTCCTCCAAAACACACTTGAACACTAAAAAGTTCTCATGGGATCAGATTTTGAAATGAAGCCTTTGAAGATATAGTTATGATTTGATAAGGCCATTAGAATGGGGGCCCTTGTGTAGTGGGATTAGTATTTAGATTGAGATCTCAAAATAATAAATATGAAGCAAATATCGGTATATATGTTGTCAAATTTTAGACTTTTATCTTCTGAAAAAATAAAAGTGTGAAGTAAAGTAAATAAACTGATAAGCTATATATTGTGAAGAAATATTTGTAAAATATTCCTAAATAATCACATAAGCAGTTTATATAAAAGGACAACACAAGTTTTAAAAATGCCAAAGTATCATCACAGATCAGAAACAAAAATAGTTTAAAATAAGCAAATAGAAAAAGTAGTCAATCATATGTTTATTGGGCGGTTGGAAATTAAAATTGCATACTCATGAAGTAGCTAAATTATAAACATTGGGCTGGGAAGATGGCTTAGACAGTTAGGTGCCCAATGTATAAGCATAAGGGTATAAGTTTAAATCTTTTACACCCACATAATAAAAAGAGTAAGTGCAGTTGCACATGCCTGCAACCCTAGCACAAAAGTACATCGACAAGCAGACCCTAGAGCTCACTGCCCAGTTAGTCTTAACCAACTTCTATATTCAAGTCTCAGTGAGAGACACTGTCTCAAATGATAAGGTGGAGAGAGATGAGGCAAGTCACCCAATTTGATCACTAGTCTCTGTGTGTATCTGCACCTATATACACATTTCCACACAAAACCATGCATAGCTTTACAATTTTTTTTTTTAAATAATAAACACTGGCAACACCAAGTTTTGAAAGCAGTATAGGGCGACAGAAAGTTATCAAGGGCTGAAAGAAGAATATGATATATGAAAATTATCTGAAGAAACCCAATTGCTTTTATTTTTCTTATACATTTAAATATGGAATTTCTGAATGACAAAAATATCTTGTAGATATCTACCAATAGAAATGGACATAAGTCTAAGTAAATATCTATGTGATAAGCACCAGCCTTATGAACAGTTTTATTTAAAGTTGCTCCAAGTTAAAACCTTATTTATTCCTCAACTGGTGAAAAGATACAACACTCAGTCACAGTAATACAAATTATACTGATTTATGTATGTGTTTGAATTATATATATACATATATATATACACATATATATGTATGTATGCTATATATTTGTGTATGTTTTAATCCTGAGGAGGAAGCTATATTTCTATCAATGTGCTACAAAATATGCATGTTTTTAGAAATAGTCTAAATTTCCATTACTGTAATGTACTATTCAAAATAAAAAATAAACAATGTTTATAGGCTTAGATATATTGAAAAATAGTAAATCAGTGATTGTGTAGCATTACTCTCATTCATGTAGTCATTGGTGTCTTTAACTTAACCTAGCAAATACAATAAGAAATATGTTGTTTAGACATACTTACCAGAATGATAGATACAGTGTGTTATTTCTTTCTAAGGCAATCAACTTTCTTGGTAAAACAACTTCATAGAGTTGAGCTATATTGTCTTTATATTTTCTGTTTTGGACACGTATGGAAGTGATACATTTTCTTTTCTTCTGTAGGCATTGTGATAATTGTCTATATAAATATCATTTCATTAAGTCAAATGAACAACTGAAGTAGCTTCCACAAAGGTGTTATGTCCCTGATGACATGGCTGTGTTGTTATTTAACAGGCATATTTTTACATCTTATTGACTATGCAACAGGAGAATCGAACTGCAAATTTGATTTAAATGACATATGAGAAATGTGTCTTTTAGTAGCAATTAATTATTTCATTCCTTGATAAGTTTTCTAGGTCTCTAGAGAGTGATAGTGAAAACATCTATTTCCTTTATTTTTTTAACATCTGTGTTTGAGTCAATGTTCCTTTCTTAAGTGGGTTTTTGCTGCTGATTTTACACTCCCCCGAGTGTTCAAGGTTTGCAAATGTGAATTGCAGTACATAATTTGAAATTTCTATGACAAAATATTTGTACCACGTTTGTTTCATTTCATATAATCTGTGGTAAAGTACCTAGAATGTATTAAGGAAAAAAACCCCTCAAAATATGAAGATAAACAGTGGGCAACACTTTAGTTGTGTAGAAAGCAATGTCACAAGCTCTGCAACTCACATTATTATGTTTTTTTTACTTCAAACAGATTTATTAACAAAATTTGAAGGGTATAATAATTTTCAAAGAAAAATATTGCCTCTGGGAGTCAAGGGCCTTTTGTGTTGTGAGCCAAACCTGTCCTCTGTGTTCCAGATACCTCTCAACATCCTGGTGGGAATTATGCAACATATTGTTTTTATTAAGGTTCAGAATTATTGAATCAAATGTGGATGTAAACCCTAATTAAAAAAATAATAATACATTCTTGAAAATGTTTATTTTATTTTTCAAGTACCACTTACTCCTCTATCAAGGAATTTGATTTCATGATCCTCTGCACAGAGCCTTCTGTGTGCTGGTCTACACTTCCCATTTCAGAGAACACCAAAGACTCTCACAGACATTTTGTGTTTGCAGCACACAAATCAGAATTCTTTGTTTTCCCAATCTTGCATTAACTGGAGAAAAATCATTAGAAATATGAGACGTGAATATATTTACCCTCCCAAACTACATTTTCTCCTCACTTGACCCCAGCTCCATCACAATTGTCACAAATGTTGGTGTGTATTGAGTATCTTGGCCTTGTTCTAATTAAATAATGCTGCTGCTCAATTGCCTAGGCAGTGCAGAAAAAAAAAACCCTTCAGGTCCTAAAAATAAATGACTTCAAAATTGAAAAGCTAGTAAATAAGTCAGATTGGGGTCCAAAGCAATTGTCATCACAGGGAAGAATCTTGTTTAAAGTCTATCTGGAGTTGAATAGTTCTGGTCTTACATTAAACTGAAGGCAGGCAGACAAATAATTCAACCCCAAACATAGACAAAAGCAATACATCCATATTGCCATGACTTTTAGGTAAATATGTGTGTTATAGAAAGTCCTAAACAGAGACAGTACTTATCACAACACCAACCTCAATCTATAGGTAATATGGCCAATTTATTTGTAATTTTAGAAAGAACTAATTGCTTTGTATCACTAGGCATTTTGACTGGTTATACAATACAATTAAATTTGGAACCCAGATTTAATTCAATGCAAAGCACCATGCTTAATTTCATACATTCATACGTGAGAAAGTTATGTCATTAAAGCACAAAAAAACCTTAAATAAATCTGTAGGGAAAATGACACCATTGCAAAAGGAAAAATTAGTTTTCTTGAACGGACTATCACTGGATACATTAACCATGCTCAAGGGTAGGTCCCAGGCCTAGTGGCAGAAGGGTAACACCAAACAAACTCAATTGTATTTTTGTAGATCCTTTGTCTCATATTTCTGTATTTGGGCATTTTACTGTCTTACTTGTCCTTTGCCTTTATATTATGGTTTATGATTTCTGATTTTGTGCTTTTATGTTTTTTTAATGTGGGTTTTTATAAGTATTTATTTATTTTTACTTTGTGTGCATTGGTGTTTTTCCTGCATGCATGTCTGTGGGAGTGTGTTAAATCCACTGGAACTGGAGCTATGGACAGCAGTGAGCTGCTATGTGTGTACTGGTAATTGAACCTGTGTCCCTGGAAGAAAAATCAGTACTCTTAATCACTGAGCCTTGAGCCAACTCTCCAGCCCTGCTTTGCTTGTATGTGGTATTTGTTTTTTGTGTTTTTCTTGTTCTTGTTCTTATTCTTCTTGTTCTTGTTCTCCTTCTTGTTCTTCTTGTTCTTCTTGTTCTTCTTGTTCTTCTTGTTCTTGTTCTTGTTCTTGTTCTTGTTCTTGTTCTTGTTCTTCTTGTTCTTGTTCTTCTTCTTGTTCTTCTTGTTCTTGTTCTTCTTCTTCTTGTTCTTCTTCTTGTTCTTCTTCTTGTTCTTCTTCTTGTTCTTCTTCTTCTTCTTCTTCTTCTTCTTCTTCTTCTTCTTCTTCTTCTTCTTCTTCTTCTTCTTCTTCCTGTCCCTTTCTTTCTAAAGAAAGTGGATGGAGTTGTGTATGCGATGGAGCTGTGTATGTGATGGAGTTGTGTATGCAGGGAGGTAGAAAGGATCTGGGAAGAGCTGGGGAAAGGCAAATTGTAATCAGAATATAGTGTATTCAATTTATTTTTCAATTAAAAATCTGTAAGGGAAAGAGACAAAGTCCTTGCACATAACAGAAAGTTTAGAAAGGTGGTGTAGTGGCAACTGGGTCAGAAGAAGGAGAGGTCAAAGCATTTGAAACAGGGCCTAGGGAAAGTCATGAGGACAAGTGTCATGTAGGCAGTTTTATGTTTGGTCATCTTTTGGATAATATATCTTCACCCACTCTAGAACAAAGATGTGGTTTTCCAGTTTTAAGATCTGGATAATTAATTGATATTTTAAACATAGAAATTGAAATATATATCGGGAATGGGAAATTGGATTTGATAGAAGCAGGTGTCAGGAAGTCAGGTGATCTTGAGAGGCAACTGAAGCAAGAAAATTGGAGGAAATGAGTGTCAGGGTTTCTCAGTGTCTTTAGAAGGGAGGAAAGAGAGATATGAGAATTATTGAAACCCTTATTTCCACTCTATGATAAAATAGGATGCATGAACCACCAATGCTTCAGAAGGTGGAAGGGAGTAACAATGTTTAAAACTTAAATTTTGGACAAATGACTTGAAAAATATAGATACAGGGATTTAGTGAAAGATAAACTACAAATGACTTGTCAACATGGGCAAATGAAAATAATTTCTTTTGCTCCCAGAATAGCATCCATTACTGCTATGAGATGAAAAAGAGAACATAAAATATATTTATTCATTTTAAAAACTATCTTCCAGGGACTTGGACCTGCCCAGGCTCAGTGTGCTGGGCTCTGCTGACTCCCCATGGGAGACCTCGATTTGGAGGATGTGGGGATGTAGGGTGGCTTGGGAAAGAGGGCTGGGGGTAGAAGGAGGGAGGAGGGGGCATCTGTGGATAGCATGAGGAGTGAGTAGAAAATTTCTTTTTTTCTTTTGGTTTTTTTTGAGACAGGGTTTCTCTGTGTAGCTTTGTGCCTTTTCCTGGAACTCACTTGGTAGCCCAGGCTGGCCTCGAACTCACAGAGATCTGCCTGGCTCTGCCTCCCGAGTGCTGGGATTAAAGGCATGCGCCACCACCGCCCGGCGAAAATTTCTTAATAAAGAAAAAACAAACAAACAAACAAACCAAAAAGAATGGTTCCTGTTTTCATATAAATAAAAAATAAAAAAATAAATAGAAACTATCTTCCTAAAAGAAAGAAATTGAAACGTATGTCTATGTACTTAAGACAATAAAGGTAGTACATATACATATTTAAAACCTTTTAACTGGAAGTCACTATTAAAAGAGGTGTACCCAATTAATCCCCTTACAATTGTGTTATCTCCATATGATCTAAGATTGAGATAGAGAAGGTTTGGAAAAATTACTCATAGGCACACAGCATCTATCACAAGATTGACTGAAATCAACATCCATTTGCTTTTTTGTTTTCTTTTTTTCAAAACAATGCAGAGCTTTTAGTTATTTAAATTAAGCCATTGAAGTTGTTATTGGAGCCCAAAATATAAATGTGGATAAAATGATATCATGAAGCCATCTAACAAGATCTTGCTTAGTAGATGACTCTTGAAGGTTAAAAAAGAGGCAGCTAGATTTAAGATTAAAAAAAAAAAAAGGAGTGTGTCAGGGGAGGCATGCGTTTTCAGGCTGTAGAAGAAGACTGTGCAAAGGCCTGGAGGTGAGGAGCAAAGGATGCTTGGGGAATTGCCATCCATCATGAGGCTGATTATACTGTCATCAGAGGTGTCTCAGGGGAAGAGGCACTGAGTGTCACACTGTCATTACTCCTTTAAAATATCAGCAGTTATTAAATGAGATCTCAATTAAGGAGAGACCTCAATTAGTCAGATTTCATCTCCCCAAATATTATTGTTAATAAGAAAAGAAGAATGACAAGCAGCCAGCTTGTCTTCAGGCAGTCCCTGGGGCTGGGACACAGTTGTGTCTCTGTGCCTCATCTATTACGTGGTGTCAGATGAGGACATTTCTGTGAGCTGTCAGTAGTGAACAAAATTCAGTTTGTTTTATTGAGGGTTTGTTGTTTTGTTTCTGATTTTTTTTTTTAAATATGAAGAATCCTGAAGTAGCTCAGACATGGAGCTC